>NW_015386634.1:756642-782684 GCF_001527695.2 Protobothrops mucrosquamatus | reverse complement strand
AGTGACCGTTATGACCATTTTTCACACTTGCAACCATTGCAGCATCCCCACAATCATGTGATCAAAGTTCAGGCGCTTGGCAACGGATTCATTATTTATGTGTCCTTTCAGTGTCCCAGGTTCATGTGATCAACTTTTGTGACCTTCTGACAAGCAAAGTCAATGGGGAAGCCAGATTCACTTAACAACCGTGCTACTAACTTAACAACTGCAGCAATTTACCTAAGAACTCTGACAAGAAAGGTCGTAACATGGGGCAAAAATTCACTTAACAAATGTCTCACTTGGCAACATAAATTTTGGACTCAATTGTGGTCCTGACTTGAGGACCACCTGTATTTGATGTCTTCAACAGCTCCTCCCCGGTCATATAAATTTGTGCATATGTATGTGAGTGTATTTATTAGTATTATAGTTGTATATTTAAAATATCAACAGTACTAATATCAGTACACATATTAATTGTATATATTAACCAAAGCCCTATTAAGTAATTTATGACCTTTTTTTGTGGTGGTCATTAAGGGAATCACCATGGTCATTAAATGAATCTGTGGTAGTTAACCAAACACTGTGACAGTTAAGTAAACCCATCGTTCGCAATGGTGGTGTTTTACCTGAAAAACCAAAGTAAATGCTGGATTTTGGCAAAAACATCATAAATTGCAGGATGCTTATAAATGCCCATCAATTGCTGAGCACCTGAAATGTGATCACATGACTGGAGGGGTGTGTGTGGAGTGGCTGACCATCAGAACTTCAGAACTGGGTTGTAAGTAGCTTTGGAGGGGTCTAAGCAGCTGGTCATAAGTAGTAGCAATAAAGGAAAAAAAGATTTTGCTTGATTGTCAAGGGTGTGTGCAAAGGAAAAGTCCAAAAAGATAGGCCGGTGACTGTGCTCACACAAAACCAAATCCTTTTTTTGATCAAGATTGCAGCTGCCTAACTTTATTAGTACCTCCCCAGGGGCCCCTGTTGATTTAGGCAAAATAGGGCTATGACAGAGAAAAATTCAGGTACCAGTTTTGGGGCTTTGCAAAGATCACTAATCTGAGCGTGCTATTAATGTTTTATATTGGAGAAACTTTGCTTATAGTCAGAGAGAGAGAGAGAGATATTTTCAGTGTGCTGATTAAAGCAGAGAAAGAAACACAGCCAAAGTGATCATTGGAAGCTAACAGCAATCAGCAGGAAGAAACTCAAATAGTAATTAAATGTAAAACCCATCCTGCCAGAAGCCTTGAATCTGATAAATAAGGAAAGCCCAGTCTTTTCAATTGAGGCGTCACTTAAACACTATCTCATTTGTGAAATGGGCCTAATAATAGCTATCCTGTTGCAAGGTTTAATTAATGTTGGTACAACACTTTGCAGTTCCTCAGCACTGTTCATCTACAAATGCAGATGCTGTAGCCATATAAGTAAAGGCAGCTCATTAGAACAAAAGAATAGCGAGGGGGGAGAAAGCAGGTGAAAATAGGGTGAGTTGGAGACAGCTAAGAGGCTTTATTGACACCTTATCCTCATCCTTTATGAAGATGGTGGAATGCACTGCACTACTGTCCCCTGCACCACTGTCCCCTAATCGTCTTTGTTGCTTTTCTCTGTACTCTTTCTAGATTCTCAACATCTTTTTTACATCGTGGTGACCGAAACTGGATGCAGTATTCCAAGTGTGGCCTTACCAAGGCATTGTAAAGTGGTATTAACACTTCACATGATCTTGATTCTATCCCTCTGTTAATGCAGCCTAACACTGAGTTGGCTTTTTTGGTAGCTGTGGCACACTGCTAGCTCATATTTAAGTGATTGTCCACTAGGACTCTGAGATCCCTCTCACAGTTACTACTATTGAGCAAGGTACCACCTATACTATAACTGTGCATTTGGTTTTTCTTGCCTAAGAATTTGAATTTCATTTTGTTAGATAGAACCCAATGTTCAAGTCTCTCCAGATCCTTCTGTATCTTAAGTCTATCTTCTGGAGTGTTGGCTATTCCTGCCAGCTTGGTGTCGTCTGCAAATTTGATGAGTTCCCCATCTATCCCCTCATCCAAATCATTGATGAAGATGTTGAAGAGCACTGGCCCCAGAACAGTTTTCTTGCAGGCATTTCACTCTCCAACTAGGTAACATCATCAGTCCTGCACTGATGATATTACCTAGTTGGGTAATGAAACGTCTGCAAAGACCAAGCTCAGAAATCACCAAGGACCCCACAGTTCATCCCCGAACTACAAATATTCTCTTCTATTGGTAAAACATGCAAGATTCACTTCAATCTCCAAAGAAGGTGGGTTTTTTTTTTTTAAAAAAAAAATGCCATGGCTACCAACACACCCTTCAGCATTTTCCCCCTTCATCTGTGGAGAAGAAGCTTGCTAGGTAGAAACCTGTATCTGTGATCTTCAAAATGTTGTTGGGATCCGGCAAAGACTGTGGTGGCGCAGTGGTTTGAATGCGGTATTGCAGGCTAAATTTTCTGATTGCCAGCAGTTCGATCCTGACTGGATAAAGGTTGACTCAGCATTCCATCTTTCCGAGGTCCGTAAAATGAAAACCCAGATTGTTGGGGACAATATGCTGACTCTGTAAATCGCTTAGAGAGGGCTGTAAAGCACTGTGAAGCGGTATATAAGTCTTGCTATTATTTTATAAATATAAATATAACACACTTGATCATATTGCAGGGTGTGGTTTGTTTTGTTTTGTTTTGTTTTTGCTTACTGCTCTGAAAAATGGTGAGTTCATTTTATTGACTTGAATAGAATATTTTTCAATATGCAGTGGTTTTTTTTTAATTTTTATGAAGAAGAGTAGGTAAAGCTGTTATTTGACTACTAGGAGAAAGTATGGTCACCCATATTAATTCCTGAATGCAGTTCTCTAATGGAAGTCATCCAATATTTGAATAACTGCTTGGTTTAAGTCTAGTTCAAAGATAAAGAGCATAGAAAGGGAGAACAGTGATCTTTAAACTGCCCTTCATTTATTAGAGGTGGGACAACATATGACATGTAAAATATTTATTAGGCAGCTTCTCTTTCATTTTGCATTTGGTTTTGGGGGTGGGGAGTACAGATACCGTGATCTGGATCTGAATTGTTGGCCAGGAGAAGGGAAACTTCATTCTCCTCACTATGATAATTATTTAAAAATATTCATAGACGTCAATATAAAGATTTCTTTTAAAAAAAAACCAATTCAATTGACACCACAAGAGCTTTAAAAGAATTAATGTGTCAGTGTTCCCAAGTTAGATGGAAATTAATAACCTTGAAAAGTCAAGGGTTGTGAGAGTTGGTTGGGATTTGGATGTGAGACCTACCAGGAAATACCAAAGATATAAGCTAGACTGGAAAGTAAACTAAGAACAATAACAATAATAATCCCAGGTAATGACATACTATACTACATGCATATTTTTTTTAAAAAAATACAATTTTTATTGAATCTGTTTTTAACAAGAAAAAGACAATACAAATATAAGAAAAGAAGCAAAGGAAATAAAGAATAGTAAGAATATAGAAAAGAAAGCCAAGAGAAGATGATAAAGAAATAACTTCTTAACTTTTTGACAGCAATTATAAATGTATTTATATTTTGCCCTCTCTCTCTATGATGATATCATAATTTCTTTCTCTCATAAGGTATCCTTTCTAATCATCAAACCCATAAATCACAAGTTTATTTTTTCCCCTTTTTCAGGAATAGGTTCATAGTTTCCAGGCACTAATAGTTGACCTGTCTTTAAGTAATCAAGATAATTCTACCATCTCTGCTAGTTGTGTCCTCTTCACCATTTTTTGGCTTTTTCACAGGTTCATCAGGCATGCTAAAATTATCCTTTATGTTGCCCACATTTACAACATAAAGTACCTTTATACCTTCTGGCTAATTTTTCTGGAGTCATATATCAATAGTACATCATTTTATAGAAATTCTCTTTTGAATTGTAAGGTAAATTTCAAACCTTTCAACCTCGTTTTCCCAATTTTCCAAAAATATGTTATATTAGATAAAACCCTTAGCCCACTCTTTCACTTGTTCATCCTCCAAATTTCAGCAAGAGTTTATACATTTTGGCAATTTGATGCTTTTCATTTGTACATCATTCAGTTTCAAACTGTGCCTTTCGTTGCTCAATTCCAAATGTCCTGTTATCTACCCTAAATCTTTTCCTTAGCTGTGGATATGAAAAACCATTGAAAACCATATCTGTCTGCAGTCAATCTTTGAGTTCAATTTATATACTCTATGAAACCAATTTATATACTCCATAAAACCACATCTATATTCCAGAGAAGAAAAGATTCAAGAGTTTGCATCTTAAGGCGGTGTTACTGAACATGGGGACAATCTTATACATCCTGTGCCTATGTCTGAAAGCCTTGATCCAGATTGGACCATCAAGGGTTAACACATCCAAAAGCAAGAGAGCAGGCATGCAGGCCATTGGTTGTATTCAACCCTATTATGTACACTATTTAAATTATAGCATTTATTCCTATTTGTGCCTCTATACATATACATTAGCCTATGCAATTTTGTGCTATGCAATATCATTGCCTTTTATTCATTGTATATAGCCACTCGAGAGTTTAATGCTGCAGGCAGAGTCACCCACTGGCAGGTCTCTGTTTCCTAGGGATCTTGTAAGGCTCCAAAATATGGTCTTGATGCCTGCTTCCCCCGGTTCTATTGATTTGCTCAGCTCTCAAAGCAGCATAGCGGATGAAAAGAAGAATTAAGAAATGGAACAGAAAGGAAAGGGAGGGAGAGGAACTTTAACTGCCTTTCACAGCAGTCGGAGGGCTCCAGTGGAGCCACAGGGTATTGTCTTCTGTAAAGGTCAACCTCTTGTCTCTTTTTAAACAAGCAGTAAACACTTGAATTCAATGTGATCAAGAGATTTAGGCTTCTTACCTTTCCCCCCCCGAGCAATAAACACTCTTGACGTGGTCATATCCTAAAGGAGATTGACAGTCTCTTTCCAGAAGATGGATAATTTTTGTGTTCTGCCGTTAAGTAAAATACTCCAAGCCAGACACTTACCAAACTTTAGATTGCAGTTCCAATGTTTGCCAGCTGGCTAGGAGTGATGGGGGTTGTAGTCCACACACTTGGAGAGCCCTACATTGTGAAGATCTAACTACAGTGTGATCGAACCACAAAGTATTCTGCATACCACATGATACTGAAAGGGTTTATATGAAATAGTACGGACAATAGGGTTTTCCCCCTTGGTAATTTGTCTTAGAACAGAACATAGAACAATAGGATTGGAAGGGATCTTGGAGGTCTTCTAGTCTAATCCTCTGCTTGAGAGCTATGTAAACCCAAAGGATTTAATTCCATCATTGAGGTATGGATTCAGTTGCTCCCTAAAGTCTCCCTCAAAAAATATGTCCATTCCTTTTGTTTTTAAAGAAAACATTTTTAGGAGAACTACTCCGAAATGTTTCATTTGCAGTAAGGGTGAAAATAGTTCTTGATCCCATTGCGGTGTCTTCAGCCAATGTAGTGTTGGTATTATTGGTATTGGTGTTATTCTGTAGCCTCTATGAAGCTGTGAAATTAAAAAGAAACACGCATAGACATTTGATTCTGTGAGGAAGTTTATCTCTGGAAGAAGAACCCAGTTATTTGGGAAGCTCCAAGTTTATCTTCTCCAGTGATAGCCGTTACTAATCTTAATCAAGCCTAGAATCCCATTATGAGGGGAGCTGCAATGAGGGAAATGAGCTTATTTATACTGACACTAGATCAACCTTACTGAAATTAAACTCCTTCTAAAAATTGTACCAGTGGCTTTGGGAAAACAGTGATGCTCCCCTGGGTTGGGAGGCCTCCCTGGGAAGAAAGATGAAAAGGTGAATTTTGTTGTTGTTGTTAATTGCGAAGTCATGTCCGACCCATCGCGATCCCATGGACAATGTTCCTCCAGACCTTCCTGTCCTCTACCATCTTCTGGAGTCCATTTAAGCTCACGCCTACTGCTTCAGTGACTCCATCCATCCACCTCATTCTCTGTCATCCCCTTCTTCTATTGCCCTCAATCTTTCCCAGCATTAGGCCCTTCTCCAGTGAGTCCTTCCTTCTCATTAGGTGGCCAAAGTATTTGAGTTTCAACTTCAGGATCTGGCCTTCTAAAGAGCAGTCTGGGTTGATCTCTTCTAGGACTGACTGGTTTGAACGCCTTGCAGTCCAAGGGACTTGCAGGAGTCTTCTCCAGCACCATAGTTCAAAGGCCTCAATTCTTTGTCGCTCAGCCTTTCTTATGGTCCAACTTTCACATCCATACATTGCAGCTGGTAAAACCATGGCCATGACTATACGCACTTTTGTTGGCAGGGTGATGTCTCTGCTTTTCAGTATGCTGTCTACATTTGCCATAGCTTTCCTCCCCAGGAGCAAGCGTCTTTTAATTTCTTGGTTGCAGGAAAAGGTGAATAGATATCAATAAAGGAGAATGTTTCTAGCTCAGGGTTGAAATGAGGGGTCCTTGGTGCTCTCTGAGCTTGCTTGTATTCTTGCAGATGTTTCATTAACCAAACTAGGTAACATCTAGCTAGACTAGCACTGATGGTGTTACCTAGTTTGGGTAATGAAACGTCTGCAAGAAAACAAGCAAGCTCAGAGAGCACCAAGGACCCCTCAGGTGAATCGATGTGGTGCATCATATGCAGTGGGGCCCAGCTGGGGGCAGGGGGGCAGTAACCTGGAACCACAAGTAGCCTTTGGAACCAAATCTGTTACCCATGTGTAAGCCTGCAATAGGCATCCGGAGAGGATAGCACCCATCTATTTTTTTTAAACTTGCCCCAAGCATGTCACTTATTTATTTTATTTTTTATTTATTTGTTCAGTTTCTATAGCCGCCCATCTCAATCACTCTGGGTGGCTTACATTTCGTTTACAGAGAAAGTGCAGCTTTCTCCTGGAATAACTCTTTAAACGAGAAAAAAAATGTATCTGTGCATGCACACACACACACACACACACAGAGACAGAGACAGAGGGTTAAGGTTAGGGGTTGAGACAGGCAGGCTTTGGAGAGATTATTGGTATTTAATATTAAGTAAACTTCAGACATAAAGTTATTTCTAGCTGCTGCCTGCACTGAAATGCACTGGGGAAATGAAATAATTGCATTAGCACCCAAGCTAGCAAGTCTACCATTATCAATCTGCTGTCAGTTAAGCTAATTTAGATGTTGAAACAAAAAAGTGCCCTATGAATTAATAATCTCATGTTTCATCTTTACGTATAAGACGAGGGATTTTATAACTTTCTGTAGAATGTGGAATTGTAACCAGGAATGAAGATTCAGATATCACAGACATAAGAAAACAATAATAGCTAACCAAGTTAATGTTTGTTTTCATATTTCAGTTTCTAATTGAGTTTCTTTTATGAACCAATATCTTGTCTAGTAACTTTATTTGAACTGATGAATAGCTTCCCTTCAATCAGATTATAAGAATTATAAAGATGTCACCCAGCTACCCTCCCAGCTCATTTCCCTAAAAATAAACCCTCAATATGAATAACTACAATGAAAAAAATGAAAAAGTAGTTATTAGAAGGAAGTGTCTGCTTTCCAGGGTGCCCTGGAGCTGGTTAACTCCTGTTGAAATTAAAGGAATATAGATTGCAGCTGAACATAATGAGACTTAGTTCTGCATATACCTGGTTATGAGTATGAAACTTAATCAGTCTAAATGGGTATAAGTTGTGTAAAGGAAGGTACAGCTGACTTTGAAGGAAAGAATGAGCCACAAAAAATAGATTTGCAAAAAAGATTGATCAGACTTGAGAAGGAGGAAGACACAAGAAGGAAACTAAAAATAATTTTGTTGATGGGAGGGATGAAATTTGGGCAGATGTTTAAAATTTGTTATTCTAACTCAATAAAGGACATTCCTCAGTTCTCTGCTGTAACTATTTCTTGGGCTACTTTAAAGGGCTGACAAGTTGGCATCCTGACCGCATACGTACAGATAGTCCTCAACTTATGTTGACAGTTGAGCCCAGAATTTATGTTGCTCAGTGAGACACTTGTAATGAGTTTTGTCCCACTTTACGACTTTTCTTGCCACATTTGTTAAATGAATCACATTTGTTAAATTAGTAACACGGTTGTTAAGTAAATCTGGCTTCCCCCTTGACTGTGCTCGTCAGAAGGATGCAAAAGATGATCACATGACCCTGGGTCATTGCTACCATCGTAAGTATGAACCAGTTGTCAAGCATCCAAATGTAAATCACTTGACCATGGGGATCCTGCAATGGATGTAAGTGTGAAAAATGGTCATAAGTCACTTTTTTAAGTACTGTTGTAAGTTTGAACAGTCACTAAATGAACTGATGTAAGTCGAGGACTACCTGTACACAAATTGGTTTCCATAAACAAGACGCTGAGCTGCCTTGATGGAAAGCTATACCCCCAAATGCTGCACTTGTATAATCATTGTTCATTTTATTCATTTGATAATGAATACATTATGTATGTCAGATAGGTTTTGAGGGCTGTAGCGGGAATTCACCAACAATATTTTAGGCGCAAGGGATCATGTTGAAAGAGAACTTCATTGCCAGGACAACAAGGGAGATCATCCTTCTTTTTTGCCCTAAAGGGAGTCCTTAACTTAAGACTGCAACTGAGCCTGAAATTACAATTGTAAAATATTGTGATTGTTAAGCAGGTCATCATGTGATTACACCTGATTTTATGACCCTCATTAAGTGAATGTAGTAGTGATTAAATGAATCTATTTCATCCAATGGGTGTTCACCCCCCGCCCCTCTGGAAACTGGACGTACACACCAGAAACAGGCAAAAAAGGCAAAAATCGTGTTCATGTGACCATGGAATGTGCAGTTGACAAGAGAGGTGAGCTGTTGTCAAGTGCCCAAAATGTGATTGTGTGTGTGTGTGTGTGTGTGTGTGTATGAGAGAGAGAGAGGGATCATTGGAACTTCGAAGTCCGATTTTAAGTACCTTTTGGGCTTTCCTTGAAACTGCAGTTGCTAAGTAGTGACCAGTCATAAGTCAAAAACTACCTATAGTGTGCTGGAATTGCAGTTGTACAGCAAACCTGATCACTATGCTAACACAGATATACATTCTTTCCCCTTCAAGAAGGAATATAATAGAAAACTGGGTAGGGTAGATGGCTAGGAAAGAGGAAATACTTCAGATGCTGCTAGATCTATGAGGTTGATCTACCAACATTCCTAGAAGACCTCTGGACTCACTTGTTATTTTCATTTCCTTTCAGCTCCAGGGCCTCAGGCCATTTTTGCCCCATGGCTCAGCCTTAATGGTGCCCCTAAACCTTTCCCTGTTAGTGATGAAAACAAATTGGTGCTTTGCTGTGCATACTGTCAGACAAAGGTAAAGATGTGAACTAGTTTCCTCTGAGTCAAGACTGGATTCCAGTGATTGCACAGATATGGCAATACTATGGAAGTAGTTGGCCACCACCTTAATAGAATAACTGAGTTGGAAGGGACTTTGGAGGTCTTACACTCAAGCCCTTTGCTCACAAAGGAAGCCCTGTAGCATTTCAGACAAATGGTTGTCCAATCTCTTCCTAAAACCTCCAGTCTTGGAGCACCCTCAACTTCTGGAGGCAAGTTGTTCCACTGATTAATTGTTCTAACTTTCAGGAAATTCTAGGTTGCCTCTCTCCTTGATTAGTTTCCATCCATTGCTTCTTGTCCTGCCTTCAGGTGCTTTGGAGAATAGCTTGACACCCTCTTCTTTGTTGCAATCCCTGAGATATTGGAACACTGCTATTGTGTCACCCCTAGTCCTTGTTTTCATTTTCATCTTCTCCCAAGAAGTTTCCAGCTTCCATTCTGGTTGATGTCTATGGTGTTTCTCAGTCATGCAGGTCATGATTGTCCCAAAGCTGCTTTTTTTCTTCCACGAGGCAACTGGATTTTCTTGTTTTTCTTTGAAGATGTTTCACTTTGAAGATGTTTTGCTTCTTGCGAAACATCTTCAAAGAAAAACAAGAAAGTCCAGTTGTCTCATGGGGGAAAAAAGCCTTTGGGACATTCTGGTCCATGTCCCAATATTCCCAATATGTCCCAATATTTCCCATCCAAGTCCTAAAGAGATCTAATCCTCCCTAACTCAACCAAGGTCAACTAATTGTAGTCTCCTACTAAGGCATGAGACAAAAATAATCAGCAATGTGGTGCAGCAAAGCAGTGGAGATAAGCAATCTTGCAGGGGTGATAAATTCTGAATTAGATATTTGCTTGACATGTAACTATTGTGACTCAGATTGCAGGTATGAGGGAAGAGAGAACACTTGGAGTCTATTTGCCATCTTTCCTATTGTAAGTAGAAAAGGAAGGGGGGAAATCTATATTGGCATTGGTAGGATCATTGGGATCTAGCTTTGTGGGTGGGGAATGTTTTGCTTAACTATACATGGGAAAGAACAGTATTTCAATTCTTGTATTGACAATGCAAGACCTTATTTACATCTACAAATATACAGTACATTGACTTAAGGAAAAACATGCATTTTTGTACCATACAAAGATTCTGAGACAGAGTGAAGACTGGATGGTTGCATAGTATTTGTTACTTTGCTGAGAAAAAGCAAGCAGGAGCCAGCACTGCTCGTCCAGTGGAAACTAGCAAAAGTCTTTCTATCTTACCCTATTTTTGAATTTTGTTTTGGTTAGTGAGGAGCAGCTGTACAGCTAGCATTTTCTGTACAGGGTCTGAGGTTCAGGAAGAAGGGTGAAGTGAGAGGTGTTTCCATTGAGAAAATGCAACGAATTGAATGAATAAAGCTAGGATTACAGCGGTTCAGTTTCAGCTATATCACACTACATTGCAACTTACCGAGACATAAATGTGCTGAGCATTCCAATATTGTGGCTCCCTGGTTATATCTCCTATTTATCAACCTATTACAGCCTTGGTAGCACAGTGGTTAGAATGCAGTATTGCAGCCTAACTCTGCATTCCCACTACCAGAGTTTGATCCTGACTGGCTCAAGGTTGACTCAGCTTTCCATCCTTCCGAAGTCGGTAAAATGAGGAACCAGATTGTTGGGGGCAATAGGCTGACTCTGTAAACCACTTAGAGAGGGCTATAAAGCAGTATATAAGTCTCAGTGTTATTGCTATTAATGGAGGCCACCTGTTAAATAAGCAAGAGAAGGCTTACATTTATCCTAGTACATATGCAGGCATAGAACTAAGGGAATCTGAAAAAGCTTATTCAGTGTAAAAGAGTAAACCCTGGTAGAGTTTTTGAGATTGTGAGAGAGCTCATAGGGCAAGTTTAGTGCTGCTTCTATAGAGATGGCAAGACTTAGGACAGAAATGAAGTGTTGAGGCACAAGGCACATATCTTGAAACTAGGCAGATGACAGTCCCTCCCACTGAGTCTAACACAAATTTTGGAAATGTGTTGTACTGTGCTTAGAATCATAATGGCAACTTGTAATTGCTTCTTACCTTGGAATTACAGTAACCACAGTAACAAATTACAGTAATTGCAATAATGACTGCCCGTATTATCCAGATTCCAGGGAAGAAAAAAAAATTCCAAATGTGATTGTGAAGATCTCCAAAAGGACCTCTTTAAACCGTGTGAGTGGTCAACCAAATCAAAAACCCAGTCCTGTGTTTTGAATAGAGGTAAAACAATGTAACTGCATGAAAATTCTTTAATTTCTGAGGCAATCTGGGACATCAGAAGCTCATCAGGAAAAAGATCTTAAAGGCACAGTCCTCAGCTGGAGATGTTAACTTGATGTGAGGCACCTGTGAAAAAGGCAATGCTCCACGTTAGAGATCATTAGGAATGGAATCAAAAACAAAAGTGCCAATGTGGCAATGCATTTTTACAACTCTGTGATACATTTGCATCTGGACTGTTATGAACAGTTCTGATTTTTGCATTGTGAAAAGGAATAGAGCTTGAAAAAAAGTAGAGAAGAGGACAATCAAAACAATCAAGGGACTTGAATGCTTTCTCTATGGAAGCAGTCAGTCTCAGAAATAAGAACGGTGTCCTAGCTGTTAACATTCAGAAAGCTCTTAATGACCTGGCTGTTCAATGAGATTTGGGGATTAAGGAAACAACAAGCATGTTTCTAGGATAAGTGCAGGTGCTGTTTATTGTGCTTGGCCACTGTGAGAAACAAAATACTAAACTCAGACATACAGTACCTTGGCCTGATCCAGCAGGGTCGTTTCTGTGTTCAGAGGAAGTACTTGTTCCTGACTTGTGTCTTCTTTGATCAAGCAAATCTATGGTTAAAATTGCAAGAAAGCGCTTCAACTGGAGTGATGTTTCTCACATTTTGCAACTTTGGGATATGTGCAGTTCAGTTCCCAGAATTCCCTAGCCAATATGCGTGCCAAGGTTAAGAAACACTGAACTGAAGGTGCAGAAATTTTGTTTGCTCTGTTATAATTCATGAACACATTTGCCATGAATTGTTCAGTTAGTTGGACAAATCTATTAGTTTAATATCCACAATATTCAAAGGATTTTCCTATAATGCAGGGACAAGGATTCAGCTCACATCAATAAATAAGGTGTGGATGAAGCAACCATGTGATTTTCTGTCACTAGGATAGCAAAAGTGAACCATCCAGAGTGAGAAATGGTCTCCAGGTTGCCTGTGATAATTTAGGAAAAGCAGATATGTGCAGTCTCCTCCTCACTAACTTTGATGGCTTTTACAATGGTGTAAACACTTTGAAAATTTAATAACTTCGGGCTTCCGATTTGCGATTGCTGCACCGGCGGACGTGTGGACAGAGCACTCTCTCCGCCGCCCGGTTTCCCTTCATCGGAAGACCCTGGAAAGGGTTGAAAGTCGCCCTGGAGGGGCGACCACTGCTGAGGAGGACCCTCGACAGATCGCAGAAGGGCGGTAGCCCTTCCGTTTGATCCGAGGCAGCTCCTTTGGATCGATGAAGAAAAAATCGGCCATTAACATGGCCGATCACTAAGCCGTTCCAGCCAAAAGCCAAAAGCACTACCAAACACAACGAAAGCAACGTGGAGGAATTGAGTGAGACCTTACCTTACCTTTCTTGCTTCCCAACTACTTTCCTGTAAAAGCCTATGGAAATTCTTTTCCCCCCTTCTTAATTAGGCGGCTCCTGCCTACTCTGGGAATATAAAGCTATGGAAAACAAAAGAGAAGAACAACTAAACTAAATGACTAAATAATTGGACTTGTAAATTTTGGATACCTGGGGGTCCCAAAAGGTTTCTACTCCTACAGAGACTTATTATCTTACCTATCTTTTAAGCTGAAAAAAAAAGAATATTTCTTTTTTAAAAACCGGATAAAAGCCTAAGTTGAGTTTGGGAAAAGATTTTACATGCTACTGGGGACATCTTTTGGCAAAATTTGGTACAGCAAGTGAATTTTTTTTTCTGACTGGGAGACCTGTGAGACTAAGATTTGTCCTTGACACTATCAAAAAAGATAAGAACTTGAAACAGCTGGGTGGTGAAAACAACTCTCTACAGTGGAGGTGGACATTCATTGACTTTTATCAAAATAGCCTCCACTAAAGGACTATCTGTAAACACTACAGAAATGGAGGAATACTACCCACAACTTAACTACAAACTTATACTTGAAAAAATCCTAGAGGCTACTGAGCTTATGAATTCTAGACTGAAAGATAAAGGCGCCACCTTAAAGCTACAAAATGCAGCCCAGATTTCAACTGATGAACTTACAACTCAAAAGCAACAGAAGAAGAAGGAGTCAACACTAAACTGGACTTTAAAGAATACCAGCTACAACCTACTCAGAATCCTGATAACCAAACCTTGACTTCAACTAAAAAACCTGCAATTCTAACAGTAACAGAAACTGAAGAAAGCAACACTAAGACGGAAGGTGCTGAAGACCTACATATACAGCACATTGAGAATTTAGATAACCCAGACATTCAAACAACAACTACAAAATTGAATATGACTTTTTATTTAAATCAGCTGAAACCGGAAGAGGAAGAAGAAGACCAGTCTGAACTAATGACAAACATACTAAGTCAAATATGGAGACTCAAATTATTAGGCCAACAACGTAATGACTACGAAGGGACCAGCTTCCTTGGAAAATTGATAACTGGATGGTCTCCCTTGATTCAGATGACATATATAGGAATGAAGGGAGATCCACCTGAGGATTTAAAGGCACTGCTATGGAAGCCTGCTTGGCACAAAAGAAAAGCCAGAGTTAGACTTAAAAAATGGAATTTCTTTATGTAACCTTTAATGGAAGAGCCTAAAATCCCATTTAATGGACTAATAAGATTTTAAAAGACATTAACTGATTTAATATTTAGGATTTAGACCTACAGTATAAGGGAATTAAAAACTAGTTACTAGAATAACAGTTTTGAATTATAATATAGAAGATGGATTGAGACGATAAAGGTTATTTTATTAGTAAGTGATGATATTAGGATGAGAAATAGAATATGATTGTGAAATAAAGTAAGAATTTATTTGAGTAAATAAAAATGTATCTTAGATATGATAATTATTTTGTAATGAACTAAGGGAACCGTGGGCTATCCGAAACCTAAATACTATGGACATTAAGCTAACTGGAATACTGTAACTGAAATTAGATAAAAGTTAAAAGCAGGACATGGAGGCGTATAAGTCAAAAGATATTGATAAATGTTTTAACCGATTGAGTTATAACTAGCAATGTATTAATTTGAATGTGATATAATAACCAAGGGAAACAGAGAGGAAATTTTTGATGATGTAACCTGACATATGTATGAAAGAGCTTGTTATTGGACTATGGATTACCCAATCACCATGTTGCTTGCTTAATACCTGGAGCTTTGTAAAATTGGAAAACTAATAAAACTTATTAAAAAAAGAAAAGAAAATTTAGTAACTTCTAATGAGCATCTCTCTCTCTCTCTCTCTCTCTCTCTCTCTCTCTCTCTCTCTCTCTCTCTCTCTCTCTCTCTCTCTCCCTCTCTCCCTCTCCCTCCCTTCTCAAAATTATGCAAAAAGTCACACTACTAACATTTTAAACATTCTGCATTCCCAGTCTTGAAAATCATTTTGTTTCAATAGGCAGTTGGTCTCTAGGCTGACTGTGGGCATTCATCCATATTATGATTGTTACTGTGGCTGTTTTTAACAGGTTTGACTGTTCCTTGAATGCTGTCCTGAGTCTTGCTGCGTGAGATGTATACAAATATTGTAAAACTGACATACAGCTGCTACTCTTCAGTTGATGATTTTGAAATTGCACTATTGGCAAACATTTCCTTATTTTAGCTTGTTGCATTAGGATATTGGATTGAAAGCCATTCTTGCTTCCTGAGGTTGTGTCCTAATCATTCATGTTTGCAGTGGCGGGCAGGAATAACCTGGGAGACCGGAAAGAGCCACAGAGTAGGGAACAGTCAAATAAGAGGCCTCCGAGCCCGCAGAAGGAATGTGGGCATGGCAAACTTCTCAGGAAGGACCTTCCCTAGTTTCTTGGATTGTAAAGGTGAGGGGCAGAGTTGTACTTTCAGATTTGCAAGATTCTATTTATGTAATCTGAAATGTTAATGTAATGTGAAAAGTGGGACTATGGGCAAATGATTAGATTTTTTTAAAAAATTAGATTAGATAACCTTTATTGTCGTTTTTTCCTGTGGGCACAATGGCACACATTAAAAATGAAATTTAGTTGCTTCCTCTCAAAGTGTACACATACATAACACACATTTAAAACATGATAGCAGTGTTCCAATATTTAAGGAGCTGCCACAAGGAGGGAATCAACCTACTTTCCAAAGTACCAGAAGGCAAGACAAGAAACAATGGTTGGAAACTAACCAAGGAGATCTAAGGAGAAATTTCCTGACAGTGAGAATAAACCAGTGGAATGGCTTGCCTTCAGAAGTTGTAGGTGGTCCATTACTGGAAGCTTTTAAAGACACTCGACAGCCATTTGTATGAAAATGATATAGAGTCTCCTGCTTGAACAGGGGGTTGGAGTAGAAGATCTCCAGGGTCCCTTCCAACTCTGTTATTCTGTTAATCTTACAATAAAGTTAGAGCTAGTACCTAGGTGTGCTTCTTGTCTGGATTATCACATAAGGCTGACTTTGTTTGTTTAATTGATTTTTGTCCTGCCTTTATTACTTTATAAGTAACTCAAGGTGGCAAGCATACATAATACTCTTTTCTCCTCCTATTTTCCCCATAACAACAACCCTTTGAAGTGGTTTGGGCTGAGAAAGAGTGACTGGCCCAAAATCACCCAGCCAGCCTTTGTGCCTAAAGCAGAACTAGAACTCATAGTCTCCAGGTTTCTAGACCAGCATCTTAACCACTACAACAGGTCAGTTGCATTAAAAATTTACTTGAGTGACATGATTAGTAGGTCCTTTCCTTGTACTACTTTCTGAAGAACAACCCAAGAATAGCTTTTTGGGTTATGGGTTAATAATGAAGCATAGATTTCAATATAGCTATTTTAGATCAAAAGTAGGTTCAGCATTCATAGGTCACATTTCATATACAGTAAATTTGTTAATGTTCAGGACTTGGACTGAAGATAATTTGCTTCAAACTATCATAGGACATTGGATATCCTTGAGCCACTCTCTCTCGCTCTTTCTCTCTCAACTTACACACCACAAGCTTGTAATAAATACAATATTTGAAAAACATCACTGTAAGCTACCTTGAATTCTCTTTAAGTAGGAATAATAATAGTAGTTATAGTAGCCTGATTTTCTGTATGGCCAGTATCCACGTTCAAGACCAATTTAAATCTTCCCTTCCTGTGCATGGATGTACATAGTGGAGGGAGTACAAAAGCCTATCTCCATTCATTTACAACTTTGATGGTGGTATTTTTTTTACTTTATCCTTTTCTTCTTCTCCCTACCTGGATAATAGAGTAATCTGAATAGTAAACTGGAAATCCAGTTTGGTCTAGTTAAGGCACCAGGCTAGAAAGCGGGAGACTGGGAGTTCAAGTCCCATCTTAACCATGGAAGGCACTCTCTCTCAGACCAACTTGCCTCACAGGGTTGTTGTTGTGGGGATAATAGGAAGAGGAAAGTGGGTTGGATATGTTCACCATCTTGAAAGGTTCAGGGTAGGAAATGAGCAGCAGATAGTCATCCAGCAGCAACAAGTCAGGACATCTCAGGGGATCTTTCTTTAGGTTGATATGAAAGACTCAACACTTTTCTGATAAAATTGCTCATATGGACTCCACCTTGTTCAGATCTGGGGCAAAGGAAATAGCAGGAGCAAAGTCTGATGAGGTAATGAGGGATTCTTTTGAACTTGAGGCATCCCTCCTCAGTAGGATCAAGAGCAGAAGAATCAGTCTTTTTCAATAGCTATCCCATCTATATGGAATGTACCCACCTCCAAATTCCAGAGCAGTCCAGTAATCCTGTTATTTCACAGAACAAAGAGCTGGGTATTTTTTTTAAAAAAACACACGCAAACCAATGTCTCGAATGTTTTAAGTCTGATTATCTGAATTTTGGCCACTTAGAATCTCCAGAGCAGAGCAGAGTACAAATATCAGTAAATAATTAAATGCATACAGTACATTTCAGTTCCTTTCAAACCATAGCTTGGAGAATTGGAAAAATTCTCCATTTTGAAGGTCCTTTTGATGTGAGGAGGATACTGTTTACAGAGTGCCTCCTAAAGGAAGTCCTTAATGATATACATATGAGAATAATTGGGCCTAAAAATTCATTTATGAAATTGTGGTGACTCAAACAGTATTCAGCCACCTCGATGCCCTTCCCTAAAGCACTTATTCTTGACCATTGTTTCACAAACTGCCATAAGAAAAAAATGTAGAATTTCAGAAGCAATTTCCAGCATAGTGAAAACCAGGATGGGGCCACTCAACAGGAGAAGAAAATAAAATAAAATGCCAATTTCTCTGTGTGCATAGAAATATTGCTTCTGTTTTGCCGTTTTTAACTGACATTGATTTTTTTCCTATGTGATTTTAAAATGTTCTTTTCCTAGCATTTAATGTTTTTTTGTAACTTTCTGTCAAAAGAACCTTAGTTACTAAGTGGATTAGAAGGAAGGGAGGATATTCTCATTGGAATCTGTTGCACAAACTACAATTTATTATCCTTGGTTACACTGATTCCATGGTATAGCGAGAGTCTTTCCTTTTTAGATGTGTTGTCCCAAAGGTGCTTTCCTGCAAACAGCAACTGTACTTGATTTCTTGATTTTTCTTGAAAACCTTTTGCTTCTCATCCAAGAAGCTTCTTCAGTTCTAACTAACTGGTGGAGAATGGAAAAGATTCCATTCAACCACCGATGGTCGTTGAAACCACCTAGGGGTTAATCTGTGCCCTCAGAGTCACCTGAATCAGAGTGCAAAAAAATGGAAGTGCCTTGGGACTGCTGAAAGGACTGCACTGTAAGAGATAGGTGGTGTCATGCGCCTCCCTCTCTGTTGAGAGAGGACTGCTCAATTTCAACATTGATAGCTTCTTTGACTCCTCTTTCAAACTTCTTCTGGTCCTTTCTGTGTAGAATGTGAAACTTGTTCTCTTCAAAGGGTCTTTCCTTTTCCCACAAGCTAATTAGAACTGAAGTAGTTTCTAGGATGAGAAGCAAAATGTCTTCAAGCAAAATCAAGAAAGTCCAGGCGGAGAAAAACATCTTTGGGACAATATGACCTGCATGACTGAGAATCTCCATAGACTTTCAGATGTATTGGCAGTGAATCTCCCAGAATTCCCATCTGACGTGACTTTTGGCTTGCATTTTCAACACGTTTGAAGATGCCAAGTGTGGGAAGATCCAGTAGCTATTTGCTTCCAGGCAGCATTTTCTGGGTCCCATTTTATCCACGTTGTTCTGAAATTGCTTCATTTTTGATTTTCAGCTGCCATTGTTATCCAGAAGTGGTGGTGTCATATGGACCCTTGTATGGAAGGAGAGGAATGTAAAATACTTCCAGATTACTCAGGTTGGTCATGCAGCAGTGGAAACAAAATCAAAACAACCAAGGTAAGTGGATGGATGGATGGATGGATGGATGGATGGATGGATGGATGGATGGATGGACTCACTCCCTGTTCTCAAGCTGACCAATATCAGGCTATGCTGATCTTTTTTTTTTAAGGATGCACAAGAATAACCAGATTACATTAGAACCATACTGGGTGGGAAAGGAGAGTTTAATTTATTCTGTTTTCTTGGGATCTACATTTCCTCCCAAAAATGTGTTTGCCCCCCCCCCCTCTCCTCCTGGATGGAAATCATGTATGCTACTGGATGGAAACTATGTTTTTCTCCATGGGTCAAATATCAGAGGAAGAGGCTTTACATGCTAAGAAACCAAGAAAACATTTCCCTGCTGAACTGTGTCCTAATCCAATCGTCTCTTCCTCTTCCAAATTTTAATTCAGAGATGGGGCATCTAATCACATCTCCCTCCATTTTTATAATTTTCTGCACTAAGCATGGATATTTTTTACACCAAAGGCCTCTTGAGGCATATATGTGCACAGGACCATGCGTATATACAGATACACAGACACAAACATCATTCACCTTGGTGCCAGTTCTGTGGGAAGGGGACATGCATATTGCATCAGTCTTTTTGGACTGCAATTCATCTCCTGTAGTAGTTCAGTTACTGAAGATGAAGCCATGCAATGTCAGGCTTTATTAATTACCATAATGTCCCCAAAGTCAGTGGTCTGTTCCTCCTATCATAAGGAATAAATGACAATCTTTTATGGGAAGAAGTCAAAGACTGCTACTTCGGTCAAGGTTGAGCTGAGGTTGTAGCTTCTTTCTGGTTTAAGTGACACCCATCACAAATCATTAATGCTGCCTTTCTCTCGGTATCCACACATTGACTTTGATTTCAGGTCATACTAGAGCAAGAATTTTCACAAACGCATGCAATATCCACCCCCCAGCATTTCAGTTCAGCTGAGATCATTGGTATGGAAGGGATGGGGAAGTCTACACATACACAATGAGTGTAACATCTTTATTTCTTATCGCTGAAGGTGGAATATTTTTTATGTCAATCATCAAGTCTCTTCCAGACATGATTTTTTTTAAAGTATAAAGACTATTTTAAATTGCCAGTCCTGGGTATCATCTTTATTTTCAAGAACATAGGGACCTACATAGCTTCTATAGACTTTTTTTTTTTAAAAAAGATAACGTAATAGTAGGTGGATACTGTAGGTGTAGGCAATTTGACATCCTCAAGAAGTTTTGCACTTCAGCATCCCTCAGGTTTAGCCAACATTACCAGTGGAATTGCACAATTGATGGTCCTAAACCTCTTGAAGGTACAAATTGCCTCTCCCAATCCAGTGCTTTGTTTGGAGATAGGCACATTTGCTTTCTCCTCTCCTGTCAAAACAAAATAAAAGCAAAGTCAATCTGAAGACTTTATAAGAAGGACCTTGGTGAGCCAAGTCTGTCCATGAGGACAAACTCAACAGATCTGTTTTCTGGGAAGTGCATGATTTTGGGACTGGCCTCAAACCTTTTGGCAAGGTGCAAACCGTAGTTTTCAACATTCTTGTTTTGGAATTTTTCATTTCAAATGTGAAAATCTGGGGATAAGCCATTTCTGGAAACTCGAGATGTATAAACTTATGCTATAAAGAAGAAAAATTGACAACTAAGCAGGCTGACTGGCACTCTGTGATTTGTTTGCAAACTTATATATAGATAAACCCAAGACTAGCTTGTCAACTGGGAAAAAATGTTCTTCTCCTAAAACACCTGGTTGATTTTGCCTCGCAGTACTTAGAATCACGCTTTGCTGTTGATATTGATATTTTTCATTCTTATAAAGAGATGAATGTAAAGGATGGGCTTTCAAACTGCCTGACAGCTTAAGCCTGTGTTAAATTTAAAGCATAAGGCACATAAAACATGGCCAAACCAAGGAATATGCATAATCCTGAAAAAGTCTTTTTTTCCTTTTTGGGCAACAAACTTTATTTCCTACAAAACTGTGCCTTTGATCATTATACCAAAAATACTTTTAAGTTATGGACATGAAGGGGAGATTGCCATTTCCAACCATGGAAATGTGGTGGCGGCGGGGTGTGTGTGTGAATTTCATCAGTGTGAGTAACTTGCTGAAGGAGGAGTTTCAAGGTACTCCTATTCCATAAGTCATTTCAGGTAAAAAAAAGATGGTGCATGCATTCACATGCATGCATGCATTCTCTACTTTGAAATAAATGGGGCAATCCATGTTCACAAAAGCATTGCATGCACGTATATTGGAGAGCATGTGATTGGAGTCATTCTCACTAACCACGTTGGATTAAATGGTTTAAGTCTCAAACAGGAACTACAGTATATTTGCCTTAATATCAACCCATTCTAGTTAGCCAGAGAACTGTAAGACAAACCAAACACTTGGATCTAAACTTTGGATAAAGTGGCATGCTTTTTCATTAAGGTAACTAAATAAAATGATGGGATCAACTTTGACTGTCTTAAATTTAAAAAGAGGAGATGGGGGGAGAAACTCGGCTAAGGTCTCTGAGAAGCTTAGCTAGTCATAAAGGGCTCAATTAGGATTGCAGTGGCTCAGCAGTTAAAAATACTGAGCTTGTCAGCCGGAAAGCTGACAGCCCAGGTTCAAGACCCAAGCGTCACACAATGGGGTGAGCTCCCTTTTCTGCCCCAGCTCCTGCAAACCTAGCAGTTCAAAAGCATGTAAATGGAAGTAGGTAAAGGAGTAGGTACCACTTTGATGGGAAGGTAAAGTGTTCCATGTGCCTCAGATATAGTTATGCTGGGCCACATGACCACGGAAACATCTTCAGACAACGCTGGCTCCCTCAGCTGAGAAGTGGAGATGAGCACCGCCCCCTAGAGTCAGATACATACAGGGGAAAGCTTTATCTTTCCTAAAGGGCTGAATGGAGGAATAATGTGACCTGGAATAAATTGAATTCATTTGAATTTAGCTCTGATCTGGCCCGCTTGAACCTAGGATGCTGCTCCTAGGCACACTTGCCTGAAGATAAGTCCTACTAAATATAGTATTGCTTCTTTCTAAGACAAGGGCATGGCATAACTCTGCTTACAGGCCTTTATTAAAGCACCAGCTTTAATCTGGTCTGTGTCAGCTGGTCATCTGACACTGATTTAAAGTTCAGCTTTCAGAAAACATGTTGGGGCTGGTTGACATTCGCTTCGATGCAGACATTATTGTCACCATTCACAAGCTGAAAATTCTGCCAGCTTGAAAAAAAGGCACAGATCCAATATATTCTGCTACAAAATGAGAGGTGTGCCCACTGTTATACCAGTGCCAGAAGATCAGAGATTACTCAGTTGAAATATTTTTTTTTCTGAAACGCATGAATCAGAATAAAGCTGTTGTGGAAAAATTGAGAGACAAGAGAGACAAAGAAAAAAACAAAATAAAAACCCCTTATACAAGTAACAATGCTACCAATTTCACATGTTAGTTTATTCCTATCATTTTTATGCTGGTTCCATTCAAGATTCAAGGCAGTTGATCATATAATAAAAATAACACAAATAGTAACACAACAAATGCTATAATACGCATCATTTGGTCCTCGTATTTTAAAGTTCATAATAAAAATATTTCTGTTAGGCCACCGAAGTAACCAGTCTTAAAACCATGCATTAGACAGCTGCTATCTGTGTTATACCCTGAATGCTGTACAAAGAGGACCATCTTTATAGACTTAAAAAAACATCAGTAGGGAGGCAGCTGTTCTGACCTTTGAAGATAAAATAATCTTATCCCAGGAAGTTAGGTTTTGCAACAGGCCTTCTCCGCCCATATGTACTAGATAAGCAGATTCTATTTGGATCAGACAACCGGCACTCATGCAGCATTGGTGTCACTTTACAATAAGAGCTCTCATCTCTCTATAGGAAGGCAGTGTTTCTTGCATCAGGGGTGGCTTTTAGTTTGTCTTCAAGGGCAGCCCCATGTAGAGTGCGATAATAAGGTCATGTTCAAACACGTGGCGATAAGAGCATGAATCAGTAATACCGGAGCCTGCTGTATGCCACCCTGGGTTATTAATTCAAGTCTTTTCTAAGTTGATTTGAGGTGTAAGACATCAAAAAGAAAGATATCGGATCAAGAGACTCAAAGCATAACTGGGAAGTATAAGCATATGAGCTGTTCACGCACAATGGAAATAATACAGTTTCAAGCCCACTCATTATTCAGACTGAATGGAGCAATGGTCTATCACGTGCAGTTGGACATGTGATAAAAACGCTTGGGGAAGTCACCAGAAACCAATATAATCTAAAGGAGGGGAAACAAAGTCCATACAGGGTTGGACAGAGGCCAAACACCTGGCAGACCTACATAGAATGGAAATGAGCATAAAGAGTTTCTCCTTCAAAAATGGGAATGTAGAGTCCAAATCTGATTTGGCCTTTTGTAACACATCTACAGTTTGAGATTAACTACTGTGCTGAATTAGCACCCAGGAGTGCCCTTAAACTGTCTTTGCTTCATTAAAGTAACAAGCTATTAACTCTCCTCTTCAAAGAAGACAGCCCCAAGTGTGCAATCTGCATCCCAGTGAAGTCAATGGCAAAGCTCACTTTGATCTTAATGGGTTAGCATTGCACCCAAAGGTGATGCAAGTATCTTTAATTTGCTAATTTGCCTGTGATGAGGCTTTTCCATTTTTCCTTTTGGTATCTCAGTATGCTTTTCGCTGGGAGAGAAAAACAAGAGGGAGGGATATTCGGATAAGACATTAAGCTTCCTTTCATACTGTGAATTCATGTAGGTATAATGATGAATGAACTGGCTCAGATCCCTTCTGTGCTAACTAAGAGTACAGAAGCAGCTCATTATCAAAAGGCATCTCTCCATTCAGAAAATCCTGCACACACACCTGTGCACACAGATCCATACAGAAACAAACACACCTCCATATAGATGGAAGATAAATGGATAATGGAAGAGGTAAAACTCATAAGGGTAACAAGTATTCTGCTCCCCATCTCCTCTTTTGCACTTACAATTAAATGTGAATTTCAGCAGCTTAAAAATTCAGGGCTTAAGTGAAATCACACAGAAGGATCACTACTTCCTTGGCCAATATTATGTAAGCTGGCTGACCTCCAACTCCAGCGGGACAGCATATCTTACCAACCAGAATAGAAAAACCACAGTATAATACACTTGCACATTGTCAGAAATATTTTTATCTTTGATGGAAGGTGCTGTGTTTTAAATTTTTAAAGAAGAAAGTCTTTCTCTTGGGCGCTTTGATCTGAAATCTCAATGGCCTAAGTGGGTCTTCCAACTGGATTGTGCATAGGAACAGGCAAGGGAGAACAGCTCTCATCTCCTTATCAGTGCACAACATCCAGATAATGGAACAATGCATAAAAATGCACATTTCTATCTATTTTAAAGGTAGTTGAGAAGGAAAATAGATGAATAGATTCCTGGAATTAAATGCATGACTTTCTCATCCATTCCTATCTACTTTCTACCTCTTTGGCTTGAATCAGTCTTTAGGCTAAGCAGGTCATGTGAACACAACCATAGTAAAGCATGATTTACAAGTAGTCCTTGACTTACAACCATTCGTTTAGTGACTGTTTGAAGTTACGGCCACTGAAAAAAGTGACTTATGACCATTTTTCACACTAATGACTATTTCAGCATCCCTGTGGTCACATGATCAAAATTTGGATGCTTGGCAATAGGCATGTATTTATGACGTTTGTGGTGTCTCAGCGTCATGCGATCATCTTTTGTGACCCTCTGACAAGCAAAGTCAATGGAGAAGCCAGATTCATTTAACTACTGTGCTACTAACTTAACAAACTGCAGTGACTCACTTAACAACTGTGGCAAGAAAAGTCGTAAAATGGGGCAAAACTCACTTCACAACTGTATCGCTTAGCAGTGAAAATTTTGGGCTCAGTTGTGATTATAAGTCGAGGACCACCTGTACACAATAGCAATAGCACTTAGACTTATATACCACTTCATAGAGCTTTACAGCCCTCTCTTAAGCGATTTACAGAGTCAGCATATTGCCCCCCCCCCCAGTCTGGGTCCTCCTTTTACCGCTTTCAGAAGGATGGGTCAATCTTGAGCCCTGTCAGGCTCAAAATCCAGATTGGGGACTGAGTTAACCTGCAATATTGCATTCTAACCACTATGCCACCAGAGCTCATTTACTGTATATGAACCTAGGCCAGGGGTAGGCAACCGTGGCTCTTTTATGACTTGTAGACTTCAACTCCCAGAATTCCTGAGGAATTCTGGGAGTTGAAGTCCATGAGTCATAAAAGAGCCAAGGTTGCCTACCCCGGGCCTAGGCAGTTGTTTAAATAAACTTAGTACAATCTACACACTGGGTTTTTTGTATGTTTAACTGTAATTTCACCTTATTTTCTTGATTACAATGGCCTGATTGTGACTTGAAAAATACAATTTTAGAATCCAGATTCTCAAAAACATGGCTCACTTTATCTGGCTCTCTTATATGTAAAAATAGAACACATCAAGACGTCATGCTGTTGTTGTTATTTGCTTAAAGAATAATTCTAGATTTAAACCAAAAAGGTTTTGTTTACTGTAACTTGTGTGCTGCTTCAGTTTCTCAAAGAAGTTATTGCTGATGTTATCCATTAAAGCAAAAAATGTTTTATAAACTCATGTATCTCTATGTATAAATGACAGTTCCATTTTGTTTCCTTGGATGTTATCACGGCAATGTTAAATATTTAGAAAGTTATTCATGCCCTGGTCATCTCACAACTGGATTATTGCAGGGTGCTCCTGTTCTGTCCCCCGTCCGACCCACACCCCCCAACCAGTCAGCCGAGGCCTGACAAACTACTCGGCACCGACGAAGGCAACGGAATGTCTTGGCAGCCACTTCGTAGCTGCCTGCCAAGTCTTTAATGATAAACCACAGCAAACAAAGATAAGCCACGAGAACTTGCCAGAATGCTTGCAACCGAGTGTTCATCAAA
>NW_015386634.1:734037-752814 GCF_001527695.2 Protobothrops mucrosquamatus | reverse complement strand
GGCCAAGTCCAGAAACACCGGGCTCCTGGCCAAGTCCAGAAACACCGGGCTCCTGGCCAAACTCCTCGCTGTCGGAAGGCACCGAAGGCTGCACCAGAGGGGAAGGGCCGGGAGAGAGGGACCTAGCCATCTCCTCTCCGTCATGTTCAGAGCCTTCCTCCTCTGATGAGAGGGACCCACCGGACGGAGCCACAACAGCTCCAGATGGGGCATCCAAAAGCTGTTTCAGAATGCAGTGGCACAAGTAGTAGCATGTGCCCATGTCTCCCATGTCTCTCCATGGGTGCGCATGCCTCCCCATTGCTACGCAAGCTGCATTCATTTCCAGTTGGCTTCCAAATGCAATTCAAAGTGCTGGTTATAAAGCCCTGTATGGCATAGGGCAGTGGTGGCGAACCTTTGGCATGCGTGCCAGAGGTGGCACTCGGAGCCCTCTCTATGGGCACGTGCACCATTGCCCCAGCAGAGTTCGCCAGAGTAGCGAGCACGTGGCGTTTGGAAACGACAGGGCAGGAAGTGAGTGAGTAAGCGGTGTTGGTCCCCCGGGGATGCCCCAGAGATGGCGAGGGACTGGCCTTGGCCACGCTCACCCAGTTTGCTGGGACCACTGCAGCCCCCCTGAGGGCACCACAGTGCCGATGCAGCCCTGGCACTTTGCGATATATAAGTAGGTTTTGGGTTGCAGTTTGGGCACTCGGTCTCTAAAAGGTTCGCCATCACTGGCATAGGGGTTGAATGTCTCCAATTGTTTCTGCCTAACCAGGACGTTCCAGCAGAACGGGTGTACTCCAGGTCCCCTCTCTTGTACATGTCATTTTGTGGGAGAAAATGTGTGTCTTCTCTGTGCAGCCTGTGCCCTCTGAAATGAGTCTATACAATTCGCCGTGGCCACCTTGTCACGGCCAACTCACGGAGGCCGACTTGCCACGGGACAACTTTCTGCGGGATAAGAGTTATACTAATATCAAAAGAAATGGTGGAATAAACTAATTAAAGAAAGGATGCAAAAGGAGGGACAGAATGAAATGTGAATGACAAAAACTAAAATGATTTTTTTCATTTTTTCTTTAAATAATTAAATTGAATTGTTAAATTGTGCCACAGAGAGTTGTCTTGTGGCGAGTTGGCCATCATGAGTTGGCCATCATGGGAAGTTGACCACGGCGAGTTGGCCACAGCGAGTTGTCCCATTCCGCTCCGAAACGGCATGTCCACAGAGATCCGGATGGCACCCTCTTTTCTGGAGTTCCAGAAAGCTCTAAAAATCTGGGTTTTGTTTGTCTAGGATCTTGTTTGACTTTTAATGTCTGTAAGATTATTTCAGTCTGGGCTGTCTGTTTGGTTTCATGTTTTTATCTATTTTTATGGTTTTTCTCTCTCTAGTTTTCTACGCTCTCCAGAGTTTATTGGAGTTGGACTAATACATTTGAATAAATAAATAAAAAAGTAAAATATATGTCACTTAAAAGGCAAATTCCATACCTAGAATTATCAGGAAAAGGTCTGAAAATAAACTGTCAGTATCCTGATATATCTGTATCAAAACAACAACAACACCCAAAGGTTAAAATACTACGTGCTATTGTGCTTATCACACATTCGGTAAAAGTCACTATAGGAAAAGAACAATTGCAACACCTCCAATGAAATAATGAAAGGCCTATAGCAAGTCCCTTAATTGGGCAGATCCCAATGCAGTTGAGAAGTAAATGATTCTAAACTTGATGAGTATTGTGTATGAGGAAATCTGTTTACTAGCATGTTGAATGCCACACCAACAGAGAGTGATGTTGTGAAAAGATGGAGTCACTGCTCCCTGCCCCTCAAGGTCTCTGGCCTGGAGAAGTATCAGTTGGGGCTCTTGGTATTTAGAATTGTTTTGTAATTACAGGTATCCTGAATATTATCAGGTGTAGATACCATTCTTTGGATGTCCAAAGCACCTGCACAACTCTGACATTTATCCATTCAGAATCACCAGGGCAACATAGAAGGCATCTCTATGTGCACATTGCAGGAGTTGGTACAACTTGGATATTTCTGAGGGTTGCTGAACACTTAAAACAAAATTCTAATATAAAACTTGGTATTCCCCCCTTGGTCAGTGGAGAATCATAGTCCAGGAAGCAAGTACCCTTGTTAGCAGGTTGCAATATGAATAACTATTTAGATTGTGGATAATATCACCGTGGTGTACAGGTTCAGATGTTACACCATATAGGATTTCCAAAACCCGGTTAAAATAGGGTCCATTTATTAATGCATTTACTCAGAAAAAAAATGAGGAAAATCCGTGGCAGTCAGTTAATGCAGGTAACCAGTTTTATGAAATTTTTCAAACTCCAATGATGGTAGAAAAGCTAATATGGATATATTAATTTTTAAAAAATAGTTTGAAAATGGCTAACCTGAGTGTGAAAGCCAGATGGACTGAGCATCCACTTTGTACATTATATTGATCATATGGATTGTGTCATCAACAGTGAAAGCTTTGGAATTATAGGAATGGGAGGGAAATGAGAACATTATTCTCAGGATAATGCATGAAAATCTCCTTACAAACGATTAGGTATTTGAAAAGTCACTCAAAGCTTTTAGCAGGGAAGGGTTCAGCTTCTTTAAAAGGAACTTATTCCTCTCAGCTGCGCTGTGGAGCAGTGCTAGACTTGAAAAAGTCATTTGATGAGGAAAAATAAGAAGAGCATCTACAAAACCATGGCTAATGATGTTTTTGCATGTTGTTAATAGCTACAATAACTGTTTGGACAAGATGAATTCTAGCACACAGATAAGCCAGTTTTGAAAGGATTACAAAACTAAATAAAAATCAATGGAATGTACTTTATTGTTACATTCACTGAGCATAACTAACTGAGCTGTTTCAAAATGTACATAAAATGTATTGTGAAAGCTTAAAGGCCAGGGTAGTTATCTGAAACAAACTAAAAGCTTTTGGATATTCCTTATCTTTTGTCAGCATTTACCAAAAGTCTGCATAAAGTTATTTTCGTCTCTGGTTCCAGAGAGTCCTATGAATCCTTTAACTCTGCTGTTACCTTTCTTCCCTTTATTGGGACCATTTCCTTCATTTATACTCCTCCTTTCATGAAACATTTTGAAAACCAGGTTCAATATTATAAATCAGGCATGTCAAACATGCGACATCACGTGACTTTGCGTGACATATCGGGATTTTTCTCCCATTGCCGGCAATGGGGTGGGCACGATTTCGATGTGACACATCCGGCCTGCAGGCCGGCAGTTTGACATGCCTATTATATATGATACCCCTTGATCAGAGGTTCCCAAACCTTGGGCTGCAGCCCGTTTGGAACCAGGTCGCACAAGTCATGGGCGAGCACTCGTGTGCGTGCAGCTCCATTTGTCTGAGTAGTGGGCACACGTCCCTGCCACTTGATCAAATGGAGCTGTGTGCACAAGTACCTGCCCCTTACACAGAAGCATCCCCTACCCCCACTTGTCCACAAAGACAGAAAGGTTGGGGACCCCTGTCCTAGATGATATTCATAGGTTGTCAATCTTCAGGAAACTGAAGATGATGATGATGATGATTGTTGTTGTTGTTGTACCATAATTATTCTTTTTGTTCTTAGTTCTACCTAGAATTAAGGTGAAATTTCCTGACAGTTAGAACAATTAATCAACCTGCCTCCAGAAGTTGTGAATGCTCCAACACTGGAAGTTTTTAAGAAAAGACTGGACAGCCATTTGTCTGAAATGATATAAGGTTTCCTACCTGAGCAGGGGGTGGGACTAGATGACCTCCTAGGTCCCTTCCAAAAACAACAACAACAACAACAGCAGCAACAACAACATTGTTGTTGTTGTTGTTGTGGTTGTTGTTGTTATTATTATTATTATTATTATTATTATTATTATTATTATTATTACTTCAAAAGCACAGAATAGGGTCAGGTTATGTGAGGAACCACCTCTCCCTACTATTTCTACCCATCTCATTAGGTCTGGCAGAAAACATTCAGGTTTTCTCTTCTAAGAAACGCAAACTGGTTGGGTCCAGAAAGGGAACATTTTCTGTCATGGCCCCCACTCTTTGGAACACCATAGCCTGGAGATCAAATTGGTCCTGATTTTGGTAAGGCCTTACAAACTCAGCTTTGCCACCAGGCCTGAAGGTCAGGAGGTGGGCCCAAGCCTGTGCATTGCTTATGTTTATTTGTGATTGAGGGGATTGTTTTTATCCCAGTTGTTTTATGATTGTGAATTTTATTTTCCTGGCAGCCCTGGAACCCGCGAGGGGTGTGGGTACAGGAGGCAGCGAGCATCAGCATCCTTGGTGAAGTCAGCCTCCGGGGCAAGACAGCCAGCAGGGACGCCAATTCCACATGCTCGCCACCTCCTGCACGTGCACCCAGTGGGTGGGGCAGGGTGCCTGTTGCTGGTTCCAGGGCTGCCCTGTGGATCTAAGACTGAGTGCATTCTGGCTTTGATGGCTGGCACCAGGTTGTAGATCAGTGCCCTAGGCCGGGCCGAAGTGCCGCGGGCCGGTCCTTCGCTGTTTCCAGGGCAGCTCCGTGGGCCAGGCACAACCATATTGCAGGCCAGATTTGGCCCACGGGCCTTGTGTTTGACATGTCTGCTATACGTCAAAGGTGCACTGAATAAGTACCTAAGTGGTACTTATTAGTCTATTCGTATTTGCATGCTTTTGAACTGCTAGGTGGCTAGGAGCTGGGTCAGGAATGGGAGCACATTCTGTCACTTCCGTTCCTGCCCCAGCTCCTGCCCACCTATTAGTTTGAAAGCATGCATCAAGGTCAAAACTGGACTTCTGTGACTGAACCATTTGCAGTTGGACTACTGCTATGGTTGGAACACGCCTAGCATCACATTTTGTCAACAGGTTAAAATTCACCTATTTCCCAAGCCATTCTCTCAGATGTTACTGCAAAGATCTGTCTGTGAGGATACTGTACTGGTTTTATCTTTGTATGTGTTTTATCTTCATTCTGCATATTTAAATTTTCTGAAGAGGTTTTAAAACCAATTACCAGCAACAATATTTATACGTATAATTCTCTCATTTCTCTTTTCCTTTGCTTGCAGGTGACACGGTAGCACAAAGTCAACATGTGTCAAAGCTGGAATAATGGGATTTACAACCAAATTTCCTGACTGCTGCACAGAGACATTTACTTGGCAAGGAAAGTGTCAAGTTAGTACTGACAACTTTTCAAGTTAGCTGGCAAGAACTAGAACTGCCTTCTTTTTAATGATGACAGCACTCTTCAAAAAAAAACAAGTTTCTTATAAAGAACTGTAAGACAGGAACTGTAAGTCCAACCCTTTCACGTTCAGGATGAACAATTGTAAAAAAGAAGCCAAAACATCTAGTGGAGTGTATTGTCTAGGATCTGATTTATGATGTTTAAATACTCAAACTGGGTTTGCATAACTTCTGGGAATAATTAGATGAAGAACCAGAAATAATTCAGATGAATATGATAGGAAAGACAATTGAATTAGTGTTTAAATATTCACATCAATATATTTTTATGTAGGATTTAATAAGAATTAAATGAGCTCATGAAGTAAATCATTATGCTCAGTAAATTGTAGCTTATGCCAATCTTTATATTCTGTTAACAGTCTGTACAACTTTATTTCTTTCCATTTGTACAGTGTTAAAGAGAGAGAATACTTGTTCTGCAAGTAGATAGTGTTTACACATCAGACATGTCCACCCATTTATAAAACAGAATTGTAAGTACTGTTCTGTTTCACTGCAGCCAGAAAACTGAAAGAAAATGCAACCATTGATTAGAAATTTCACCCAACTCAAGGAATATTGAGATCTCAGTTTGCACTTTGACAGTTCCATATACATGTGGAAATTAATAAGCTAAATCACTCATTTAAAGTCCACAGGTGATCAATAAATTTTAAATTAATAAAAAAAATAAAATGTATACATTGCTGGCATTTTCAATTGATGATGGTCATGGGCAGATGCACCCTGGACGTCTGGAGTATAGAAGTCAAATAAAATGAAAAAGAAATTATTTTGTTCACATTTGAATGTGAGTGAACTGTATGTACTGGAAAGGAAGATTACATTTCCTTGTCCATCCTCCAACATCACCAAAACAGGAAAGTCACTTGCGGTACACTAATGAACTATATTGTGCAAATGTACAATATGCAAAAATTCAATCTATCAAAGAATATTTTTGCAAAAGCTCTGCATTAGTCAACACTGCAAACCAAAAATGTATACGTTTGAAGACTTTATATATGGTGATGCAAACCTGAAAAAAATATCAAGTTCAACAAACTGAACTTGATAGATTTGTCCATCCATGCTGTATATTCTACATGCAAAATTAAAAACTTTACTCATCATAACATCTATAAACTCACATAGAATAGCAGTATATAGCAACACATCTAACCCTCTGCCTTTCATATATAATATTATGATCTTTTAATTGGATGTCCATATCAGTACACTAAAAGATACAAGAAAAGCTTTATAGAGTGGGGATTGCCCACATATGCTTTAGTTGCCTGTATTGGTGCTTAACTACATTTAATCTGATTTCAGATCTTGTGAGCTGAGTCAGGGCAATGGTGCAAATGAAGCACACTGGAAAATGGTGATGTAAGAACTGAGAACATTTTGGGACTTTGGATAAAACTGCCAATATTTTACCTAGAATTATACAATAGGTGGGAGGAATCTCTCTTTTGCTTGGTTTTGCTTGCTGTATACCACTTATTTAAAAGTATATTTATGTCCTATAAACAATGTTCTACTGTAGGTAGAAGAAATACATCCTCTTTCAGTTAGTTGCTATTTATAATAATTAAATACACAGTTCTTTAGGAGGCTATATTTTCTAGCTCGTATGATTTATAACATGTAACTGTTTCTTATTACTTTAATTGTATTTCATTCCGGGTCTCATCTTCCCCCAAGGGTTCCCTTTGTTTTGTTCCAGCTTATGCAAAAGAAAGTTCACTTTTAGTCTTGTGCTGGATGTATCACTTTGCTTTAAAATACATTGAAATACGTTTAAATGCAGCCATCCCTGTATCTTTCCCTACAGATTTACCATAAGTGATCCAGTAATTGCTGTGTTTTATGTATTTTTTTCTGTGTTAACATACAACTAATTTTTATAGATTCAGAAATGCCGAAAACATGAAGTTGATGTTGCACTAATCGATTCACTAGGGTGTGGGGATTTTCTTCTAACAGTGCAAAATTGTTTAGAATAACAAGCATTGTTGGCTTTTATTTTGTGAGGAACATCTTGAGATACTCATATATCATTCCAAAATCTTCACAGAACTCCTTTTTTAAAAAATCAGGATAACAACTCTCCATTTTTGCTTCAGAGTTTTAATTTTAATAATTGGTTGTTGTTGTTGTTAATTGCGAAGTCGTGTCCGATCCATTGCAACCCCATGGACAACGTTCCTCCAGGCCTTCCTGTCCTCTACCATCTTCTGGAGTCCATTTAAGCTCATGCCTACTGCTTCAGTGACTCCATCCAGCCACCTCATTCTCTGTCGTCCCCTTCTTCTGTTGCCCTCAATCTTTCCCAGCATTAGGCTCTTCTCCAGTGAGTCCTTCCATCTCATTAGGTGGCCAAAGTATTTGAGTTTCAACTTCAGGATCTGGCCTTCTAAAAAGCAGTTGGGGTTGATCTCTTCTAGAACTGGTAGTTAATGGGGCAGATGTCCACCCCACAAACACACACTAAATATTTGAAAAATTACTTGATTCTGTCATTGGAGAGAAATAATGGATGATCAAAAACAGCTTTTCCCATTATTGGGATTTAATAATAATGACCATGTAGTGGGAGAGGAGCTGTGCTTACTGCAAAATGGCAAACATAGTTAGCAGAGCCTTACCAGCAGATTGAGGTTGCCGTACCTTTTATGTGTTCATCCTTTGGGCCCTCTGTAATATTAAAGTACCTTTATCTTTTCTCTGGGCAGATGAACATATTCCTAATAAAGAATGAAGATGCAACAGCATATCGGGGGTTTTTCCCCCATTTGTTAGGAATGATTGTAGGAACTTATAGGGCATGTGTGGAAATAAAGATGGAACCAGGGTACTGCTGATGGCCTTTTCGCTTTACTAGCTTTCAATGGATGGTTGGATGGATAGATAGGTTTTGATTTGATCAGATTGGACATGTAGTCTGACAGTTACAAAGGGAATCCGCAAACACTTTGCCATTTATGGATAAACAATTTTACCTTGATACGCTTTTAATTTTCAATTTTCTGTAATCCTTTTTAGATATATATTTTAGAGATTTTTTTACACAAAAGGATAAACATGACAAAAGTACAGAAAATGAGATTAAGAAAGAAAAGATAGAGGGAAAATGGCACAAAAAGATATTTAAAGACGTGACGTCTGATCTTCTTTACAGCAGATACGAACTTTATATCACTCCATCCCTCTTAAAATTACATTACATAGTTGCTTCTTCACCTCTTTCAGTCATCAGATCCACAAATAATCAACTCATTTCTGTCCATTTTCAGCAAAATGTCCATAAAGGTTTTCCAATAAAAGTACTTATTATCTTATTCCTGATCAAACAAGTCCATTTTATATCCTTTGTATAGTGGAAAAGTAATTTTGGAGTTAGAGGGAACAGGCAGCCATAAAATCTAAATTAATCTTAAATTGACTAATTAGACTTAATCCCTCCCCCCCTTTCTCTCTGGCTTCTTTCTTTGTCATGTGATTTTAATGTTTTTATTTGTTAATGGTTTTATCAGCTGAATTTTAGGATTGATGATTTTAATGTTTTTAATGCTTTAATGTTTTTATATTGTAAGTTGCCCATTGTCGTTGGATATGGGCAGCAAATTAAATTTCATAAATAAATAAATAGTTCTCCAGAATGAGTGCCAAGCATCACAACATTTTTAAATACCAGTAATGGAAAATGGAAAAGTTGGGGAAAGAAGGGAAGAAATTCTGCCTAGGAAACAATACAACAAGAGAGACAGAATCTTAACAGTATCTTAATAGTCAGAAGAAGAAACTTAGGAAAGACCCACACTAATGGATCAAAGAGTTAAAAGGGTTTGTGTTGGGAAGTTTGTACTTTTAGACTTGCAAAATTCTGTTAATGCAGTCTTACAATAAAATAGAATTAGTTCGTCCAATCTTGTCTCCTGTCTGGTTTATTTGAGAGGATTGTCTATATCAGTATAAGGACTGAACCTGTGAATGTTCTTTACACAGATTATTTGGTTAGTGATATGGTCCACTTAACCTTTGGGTAGAAGTTCACATTAGAGAATGATTTGAATTAACTGTTGGAGTTATTTTATGGACCATTAAATAGTTTTATTATTTGTATAGGAGAGAATAATACCAACACATTTTTTAAATCTTACTAAGAGTCTGTGCTATCCTTGATGTGTGTATATTTACTTCACAATGCCTTTTTATAAGTTCAGCAGCAGTTATTTCCTGGTTTTACTCCCCCTCCACAAAAACCCTGCAGATAAAATATTTGTAGGAGAAATTTACATCCAAATAAGATTAAATTAAATATTGGCAATAAAACTGTCAGACCCTAGATGAAGGTGGTAGATTTCTAGTCTTGTATATAATATTACTTCAGAAGAGGAAAACAATATAATTATTCTTCCTTGCCAAGTAGGGGCACCGAAAGAACTGTTTCATAACATACATTCCTTTTACCACTGATATATTATTATGGATCAGTAACGGATTTAAAACAAACCAAAACCAAGCAGGCATCAGATTCCAAGAATAAATGAACAATATTCATTGTGTGCAGACCTATTGACCTGCACATTAATGCTTTGGGTGGAACCCAGATTTAATAATAGAACTGGAAAAACTGGAAAAAGTACAAAGAAGAGCAACTAAGACGATTAAAGGCCTTGAAACAAAAACATATGAAGAACAGTTGCAGGAATTGGGTATAACTAGTCTAGAGAAAAGAAGGACTAGTGGGGACATCATAGCAGTGTTCCAGTATTTGAGAGGCTGCCACAAAGAGGAGGGGGTCAATTTATTTTCCAAAGTACCAGAGGGCAGGACAAGAAACAATGAATGAAAACTAATCAAGGAGAGAAGCAACCTGGAATTAAGGAGAAACCTCTTAACAGCAAGGACAATTAACCAGTGGAACAGCTTGCCTTCAGACTTTGTGGGTGCTTCATCACTGGAGATTGTTAAGAAGGGACTGGACAACTACATGTCTGAAATGGTATAGGAACTTCTGCTTGAGCAGGGTGCTGGACTAGAAGATCTCCAAGGCCCCTTCCAGCTCTATTCTGATTCTGATTCTGATTCTGAATGGGCATCCTAGGAAATCTGAGCACTGTTGTCACAACAAATTGGAAGGTCATGAGATTGGGGCTCTTAGGGGAGGAACTAAGATGGTGACAAAACAGCAGCTCCTAAAATAAGCTCTCACCATCTCACCCCTCTAATTTAGTCCCATCACCTAAAAATGCCATCCAGGGGCAAGAAAAGAACCTTGGCCAGCTCCCACAATGACACTTAGGCCTATAAGTCCAAGAAAGCCAAGGAACAGATGAGCAGTTATTCCTACCTCCCCACTGCAAAGACAACAAAAAACATGAGTAACAGATCTACAGCTTCAGGATCCCCTTCACTCCCAAAGAATATAACAATACAAAAGCCAGTAACAAAACAGCCCCTCCCCCCGCAATTCTCCAAATCTCAGCTCCAGTCACTCCCCAGACCAGGAAGATAGTGGAGATAACTTTCTAGAACAAGTGCCCTCACTCACTCTCTCTCGCACACACATTCAGAGAGAGAGAGAGGGAGAGAGACCCTATTACATTATTAAACTTCCCATGAGGTCTTCCTTCTGCCCTTAATTTTCACACTGCAATATCTAAGTGACATTGCAATCAACATGGACAGATTCCAATCATTCCTTGATCTGCAACTCCTCTCTGGCAATGGGGAGGGGGGTTAAAATAGCAGCAGAAGCTGCCTATGTTGATATTCCAGCAGCCTGTCCTATGTCAATAGCTATCCTGAAGGACCTAACCATCACTGGGTACTACAGAAAAAAAAAACAATTAGAAATCCAGTGGAATGCCCATAGATGCAACAGCCTCCTTATTATTGTGCCTCCTTATCTCAGCTCTTAAATTGTCAAAATAGAACAATTCATTTGAAAGCTTTTCACTGCTTACCCAGTTTATGAAATGCTAAGTTCACATTCCTGGATTTCAGAGTCATTTTTCCCACCTGGCTCACAAATGAGTGAATTTCTGTGGCAGACACATCATATCCAAACTGTCGGAATTTTTAAGGAGGAGTTAGTCTGTGACTTCATCACTGGGAAAGTGACAAATTGTCATGAGTCATAAAAACATAAGCTCCAAAAGTAATAAAATAGCAAGACTCGCCAAGAGCAAGGAGGCTAAGCAAACTCCAAGTGAGGAAGCTAAATATATAAACACAGAATTCATTAATCTGAGGAAGAAAACTAGCAGACATCAAAACAACAATTCTGACATAGCCTCCCACTGCCGGTAGTGATATGCAAATCCAGCACCAATTTAACACATCAGCCCCATTGAGATGCTCATCTAAATCATCTCACACCTCAGCCTCTCCTTTGACTCTGACACACAGAAAATTGTCTGCACACTACTCTGACTTCCTCACCAATAACAGTGACCCTGGCAGTGTCTCAGCATCCAGCAACAGTCAAGGATCCCCAAGAGAAACTGCATCAAACTGCCTCAGAGGAACAATCCTCAGCCAAAGACTATAGAAATCCAAACTGGAGATATATACCATGTTTCCCCAAAAGTAAGACCTACCCCGAAAATAACCCCTAGCTTGATTTTTGGAGGTGGGCCTAATATAAGCCCTACCCCCAAAATAAGCCCTAGTTTTGTGGCGAGGCACAGACCTAAAAATCAAGCTAGGGTGGGGGTGAGGGGGATGGAGCACCCCTCACCTGCTTACCGTTGCAGCCAGGCCTCCCATGAATTGACACCTGCCTTGCTTCACTGGCCCACTTCTGTGGTGTTCCCGCCCTGCATTTCACTGTCAGAGGCCTTCTGGAAAGGCCTCTGCAGTTGAGAACCGAGCTACTTGGTTCTCGGCCACAAAGGCCTTTCCGGAACTTGTCTGACGGTGAAATGCAGGCCAGGGGGCGCCATGCGCATCAATCTGGAACTCCATTCTCAGCTGCAGAATCATTTCCTTCAGTCACAGAAGAAGTGGGCAGGCTGGGCAGGGCTGTCAGTGCCACCATCACGAGGGGAGACCGTTGAAAAGACACACCCCCCCAAAAAAATAAGACCTGGTGCCTCTTTTGGAGGCAAAAAAAAAAAGACTGGGTCTTATAAGACGGTAGCACCTTCATCTACTTCCAAATCTTAGCATACTCTCCTGGCCCTGCAGGAACTTGAATCTTGCATCTCTTCCCTCACTGAACACACCAAAGGATGCTTCTTCCCTTGCTAAAGAGTTGGGAACCCTGCTTGTCAGTGAACCCGCATATTACTGCCTATGCTGCTCATGCTGTTCTGAGTCTTTTGGTCTTTTCGCTAGAACGATATGCTCTCCTGCCCCATCACGAGAAATGAGGCTTGGCAGACAAACCAATGGCAGAGGAAGTCGATAATACCCCCACTCCCTCAGTGGGAGAAGCTACTGTCCTACAAAAATTACTCACTCAGCCCCTGGCTCACAGTGTATCTGCTTAACATCTTCACTATTAAATTGAAAAATACGCTTCTGCAATACAACCTCCCTGTATGTCACTTTTATACAGTAGATTTCAAAACAGCTTTTGACTCCATATCCCCAGGTAAGTTGTGGAAAAACACAACTGTGGAGCCCTTCTGACTGACTGACTGACTCCTGCTTCTTTTAATTGGTGTGCTTCATGAAGTGACCTCACTAAAAGTAAGGGGGGCATTTCACCAGTGCAATTGGAACTGAGGAAGACTTCAAGCAAGGCTTCATATTCCCCCCCTCCCTTTTATTCAATTCAATTCAAGCTCCGTGGTGGGCCATGTCCTCAACATGAATTTTCACCCGCCAAAACTTGCTGGAAGTTTTACTGTCCCAATTTACTGTTTCACTCTATTACGATGATACAACAATACTTTCAATAAGACCTCTTGGCCTTCAATAACACGGTGTTGCAAGGAAGACCAGTTAGTATTCAATTTTCAGAAAATTAAAACTATGGTATTTTCCAAAAGGCACTCCTTGAGGATAGATGACCACAAGTTTGTGTTTCGAATATCTGGGAGTGGTTCTATATTCTGCCAACAGAAACAAACAATGGGGACCATGTTGCTGAAAATGCATTGGCCTCTTCTCCAATTTTGCACCATGAAAACTTGTTCAATCCACATTACTAATACTGGCCCTTCAAATCCCAAAATGTCTCTAATGCCACCTTGAGATTGGAGACAAGGCCTCCTGACAGAGGAGACTAGAATATGAGTGATCGTGCTCAACAATTGGCTCAAACTGCCTTTTCCCTCTTGGCCTTGTCTCATTACCTATGAAGGATGAGTTTCATTCCACATGGAGAAATGCAGTGGCAACTAAAATCTCAATCTTGAGCTTGTCTCCAGGTCTTCTACTCAACATGGAGTATGATCAGACCAAAGTACTCTTTAAACAACGTGTAGCAGGCACTGTGTGCCAATTGGACCTCATCTGCTACCCAGCCTTTGTTGCCAGTAAATCTAGGAGGTACTGTCTCTTCTGTGACATATTTATTAAGCTTGAAGTACCTAACCACCAGTGGGCCTTTACTCTGGCACAGTATCATGCTTCCCCTCAGGTGTCCTTGAAGATTGATATAGGAAAATCCCCAACTGCAGAGAAAATGACCCTGTGACTCTGGACACACAAACACAATACAGAATGTACCTGTATGTACCCAGTGTCTGTATTACAAAGACATTCATACTAGCCTCATTTTACCATTATTGTATAAATATTCAGGCGGCACAGGACAATTCTACATCATCCTGCTGGCTGCAGATACTAATCCTGCTACAACATATAATGTTGCCAGTTTCTATGCAGCAGTGCTTAAAATCCATCAGGTGATAACCTGTGCCACAGATTAGTTTTAATGAGCATCTAATTATTTAAGAGCTATTTTGATTGTGATAGATTTAATTTGCCTTACACTAGCTTTTAGATGCTTGCCTACATCTATTTCACTCCTCCCTTTAGATTTTTTTAGACTCTTGTTTTTGTATATACTTTTCATATCTTTTTGGCTTTTTAAAAAAAATAGACTTTGATGTATTGTTTATGCTTCATAATCCTGCATACCCCAATCTCCTTATGTTGCTATGTTTTTGTTTTTATATGTACTTTTTATAATTTATAGCTTTTTTACTAATAGTTTGCATCCCACCTTCCTTATGCTATTGTATGACCATAATAAAGATTTGATCTGATCATCAGATTGGAAAAGCCTGTCTTAAAAAATATTTTGGCACATCAAATTAAAAATAATACTCGTGGGAGGGAAGGACAGTACTAGCTATAGACACATGGAATATCCTGTTTCTTTCTTTTTTTAAAAAAATACTAAAGTTTATTGTAAGTTAAAAAACAAATACAAAAATTAAGAAAATGAGAAAGAAAGAAAGGTGCAAGAAAAGAGAAAGAGAAAAGAAAAAAATGGTGCAACAGAGTACAAACAAAAGTTAGAACCTCAACCTTTTGTTTTGCATTTCTAAATATTTCAAGCCATCTCTATAACAACAAAATAATTCTAATCATTAAAACCTAAATTCATTTTTTTCAGCTTCGAATACAAAATCTAGAAGTGGTTTCTAAATGGAAACAAAACTAGACAAATTCTCTCAAAAATAGTCAATTTTTCTATCTTCGCCAACCTTCGGCATTCATTCTTCCATTGTGGAAATTAGTGTATCTCTCCATCACTAGGGATACCCTTCTTTCAATGGGATTCAGACCAGATATTGTCTGGAGGCTTTAGTACTATAAAGTGGTCCTGGGCTTTACTCATGTGCATTTTGGAACCAATCAAAATACTCACTTCATTCTTGTTGGGATTTGGTTTGTGGTCATTCTTTTGGAAAGGATGGGTTCATGGGGAATAATCCATTGAAGATATTTTTATGCGTTGATGGTGTGAAAAGCAAAGTCACTATAATTAGAGCAGTGACTGTCTCAAAGGTGCTTTTTCAAAAGACAACTGGACTGTCTTTGTTTTCCTTGAAGACATTTCACTTCTCATCCAAGAAACTCCTTCTCATCAGTACAACTGAAGAAGGTCTTGGAAGGAAGAAGGAAAACAAAGAAAGTCCAGTTGCCTTTTGAAAAAGCAACCTTGGGACCACCAAGACCTGGATGACTGAGAATCTCCACAGACGTAGAACAATGAGTGCATCTCTATATCATCGTGTCTTAAGGTTTCATGATCACGTGAATACTGTCAACATTTTGGGCTACTCCAGTCACAAAGGAAAAAAAAGGTGAGGGTATCATAAATGGAAAAGAGCAGTTAAAAGTATGAATAGTTTGAATGGGTCACTTTCTATTTTACAGTGTAAGGATAAATATATGTTCTAATGCTTACGATACAAATATATACCTATGAGAGAGAAGACATATAACTACGTTTTATAAATAATATGGAAAAATGGATCTTATGTAATAGCTGGTGCTATTCAGTTGATTGGTTCCAACTATTTTCAGCTAAAGGGGAAAAACTTTTTCTATATAACAACAGTTAACTTCCATAACTGTGGTCCTCTTTTTGTAACTTGCTATCAAAAGATTGATCAATCATCTGCTCTTTGGTGTAATGGTTAAGGTGTTGGCTTAGAAACCAGGAGACAGTGAATTCTAGTCCCACCTTAGGCATGACAGCTGGCTGGATGAATTTGCACCAGTCACTTTGTCTCAGCCCAACCCACCTCACAGGATTGTTGTTGTGGGAATAAAAGGACGAGGACTAAGTATTAGGTATGTTCACTACCTTGAATTACATATAAAGTAATAAAGGTGGGATAAAAATCTAATTACAACAACAACAACCACAACCAACAAGTGTTAGAGGGGAAATCAACTTTCTGTTTGCAGGTTGGTATCTGAAGCAGAGCAAACTCTACCATTAACAAAAGTTAGGCAACTGTCCCAACCCTTAATTTTGAGTGTTCTGAAAGAGCAGTAAATAATTATGCAATCTGTAGCTATTGTATTTGTATTGCTTGGGGGAAGTTCTTCTATCCAAGTAGCATGCTGGTTTTGAGTACTTCATGTTTTTCCATTAGCAGTGGAACACAACTGTAGCACGTATGGGCCATTAAAGCAGTGTTGGCTTCCATGGATTGCCTGACCAAGCAAGCTTTGCTTTAATATCCTATTGATATGATTTGCTCTTGCAAACAATTTTGTATAGAGCCCATGAGATGTGTTGGTGGATGAAGAAGTTTGATTGAAAACCAATTGCTTTGATCAAGGCTGTACTTCTGAAGGAAATTGTGTTTACAATTCCCAATTCCATTGTGCCTCTGTTAACTAGCAATCTCAAAAATAACATTAAGTATTCCAGGGATGATAAAAGTGTACGTTCCAAGGATTACATCCTCAAGAAATGGAGATACATCCCATGAAGCCAGTCTGAAATGAAAATTCAAGCTATTTTCCAAGGCGCCTGAAGGCAGGACAAGAAGCAACAGGTGGAAACTAATCAAGGAGAGAAGCAACCTAGAACTAAGGAGAAACTTCCTTTTTTTTTTTTTTTCAAGTATAAAATTTTTATTATTTTCATCATAAAAAAAACATCACAAATATTACACAATGCTATGAAAAAACCCCCACCCCCCACCCCCCCGGACTTCCCAAACCTAATCCCAGGATAATATTCAGATATAAGTAAACAAGTATTAATATCTCTAACTCCACAAAGTGTATTATTCTACATGGATAGGTAAAATATATTAAAGAAGAAAAAGAAAAACAAATTTACTAAAAACCTAGATTATATTCCACCACTCTATGCTTCTTTTGAATATAAACAATCCATCTTCTCCATATTAATAAAAATTGTTCATTTGAGTAATTCTTCAAGTAAGCCGAAATCTTTGCCATTTCAGCAAGGTACGAAACTTTCAATCTCCAGTCTTCCATTGTAGGTAAAATTTTACTCTTCCAGTTTTGAGCTATCAACAGACGGGCAGCAGTTAAGCAATACAACATCAAATTCATTTCTTTTACATCCAGATTTTGTGTGATACCTAGGAGAAACAACTGAGGCGAGAAAATAATTCTTCTTTTGAAAATTTGCTGTAAGTTCCACCACAATTTTATCCAAAAGGCCTTAATAACCTTGCAAGTCCACCACATATGAAAAAAGGTTGCATCTTGTTGTCCACACCTCCAGCACTNATACTTTTGCCAAACTCTTAACAAAGCAGCCCTTATTATGTGATTTCTAAAAGTTTTATCAATCTTTTTCTGCATAAAAAGATAAGCATGCCACCCAAAATACAAGTCCCATCCTTCAACGTTCAATATCCTTTTGTTGGACAAATTAATCCAATCCATCATCCATGTTAATGCACAGGAGTCATAATAAAGTGTCAAGAAAAGTATACATATATTCAGGTTCCCCACAGGTTGGGGAACAAGAAAAAACATGTGTTTTCCGGATCCGAACTCTCCTTCAAAAGTTAGGCCAGGTTCTATCTCGCATTTGTTGGCAAACAGCAAATTGAGCATGAAAAGTCAAAATTTGAAACTGACCTCAAATTCGAAAAGTATACATATATTAAGGTTCCCCACAAGTTGGGGAACAAGAAAAAACATGTGTTTTCCGGATCCGACCTCTCCTTCAAAAGTTAGGCCAGGTTCTATCTCGCATTTGTTTTCAAATAGCCAATTGAGCGTGAAAAGTAAAAATTTGAAACTGACCTCAAATTCGAAAAGTATACATATATTCTTGTTCCCCACAGGTTAGGGAACAAGAAAAAACGTGTTTTCCGGATCCGACCTCTCCTTCAAAATTTAAGACAGGGCCTATCTCGCATTTGTTGGCAAATAGCCAATTCAGCATGAAAAGTCAAAATTTGAAACTGACCTCAAATTCGAAAAGTATATATATATTCAGGTTCCCCACAGGTTAGGGAACAAGAAAAAACATGTGTTTTCCGTATCCGACCTCTCCTTCAAAAGTTAGGCCAGGGTCTAGCTCGCATTTGTTGGCAAATAGCCAATTGAGCATGAAAAGTCAAAATTTGAAACAGACCTCAAATTCGAAAAGTATACATATATTCAGGTTCCCAACAGGTTGGGGAAAAAGAAAAAACATGTGTTTTCCGGATCTGACCACTCCTTCAAAAGTTAGGGCAGGGTCTATGTCGCATTTGTTGGCAAATAGCCAATTGAGCATGAAAAGTCAAAATTTGAAACTGACCTCAAATTCGAAAAGTATACATATATTAAGGTTCCCCACATGTTGGGGAACAAGAAAAAACGTGTTTTCCGGATCCTACCTCTTCTTCAAAAGTTAGGGCAGGGTCTATCTCGCCTTTGTTGGCAAATAGCCAATTGAGCATGAAAAGTCAAAATTTGAAACTGACCTCAAATTCGAAAAGTATACATATATTCAGGTTCCCCACAGGTTGGGGAACAAGAAAAAACATGTGTTTTCCGGATCCGACCTCTCCTTCAAAAGTTAGGACAGGGCCTATCTCGCATTTGTTGGAAAATAG
>NW_015386634.1:724506-732784 GCF_001527695.2 Protobothrops mucrosquamatus | reverse complement strand
TATTATTATTATTATAAGTTATGGATCATAGAGAGCCTTAACAGATGCACCTCCATAAACTGATCAATGGAATTTCAGTTTTGTCATCTACTCTGCAGAGTGACTCCATCCTGTAGTAACAAACTAATTTAAGTAAGCAAACACTATAGATACGATTTAAGTAATCTTGTGACACCTTAAAGATTAAGATTTTTAAGTATAACAGGTCTTACATGTTGGAGACTATATCTCCTTTTTGGGGAATCATAAGATGACATCCGGTAAGCCATCTCTATAGAATTGTTTGAGTGTTTTTCCTTTAATTGTTTGTTTATTTATTTAATTCCACCCATTAACTACAGAAGAGCCATTTTGTTGCAGTGGTTAAGGGATCAGACTCGAAACCAGGAGACTATGAGTTCTAGTCCTACCTTACGCACAAAGGCAACTGAGTGACCTTGCACCAGTCCCACTCTCTCAGATTTAGGAAGGAGGCACTGGCAAACCGCTTCTGAAAAACTTTGCCAAGAGAATGTCTAAGATTAATAAAGTTTGGTCCAGTTGCTATGATTCAACTTTTAGATATCTTTGGACTGAATGATTGAGTCTTCAGTGACCCATTTTGTAAAGAAAACTGCATACATTTATCCAAGCAGTCTCCAGAATCGGACACAACTGAACAGAAAAAAAAAACCTAACTTAAATACTCCCTCCCCCAAAAGCAACCCCTTTGCAGTAATTAAATCAATGTAAACTACATTGAGTTATCATGTAGTAAAACTAGAGCTTTATGAAACTGATGCCTCTGTTTTTCTTACAAACGTATGCAAGAAAATGAGACAACAATGAATCGATCAATAAATGAATGCTTTGAAGTCTTTCCCTTGATTATCAGATGTGATTAGCAAGTGCTAAGAAATACTTGAATCAATTTACATAGGTATAAATCAGATACTGCAGTCAGGACAGAAGATAATCCTGCCATCGTTACCAATGTGATTATTTATTACAAAACAGTAATTGATTAGTATAAATTATTAGCAACTACATAAATAAACCTTGTCCAAGATGATCTTTCTTCGTTCTGCCTCATCGAGTCTTTCAGTAATGAACCCATCACCACAATAAGTGAGTCCAGCCATCTGGTTGCTGATTATCTTCTTTCTTTCCACATTTCCCAGAATTACCAACTTTTCAAAGGAGCTTGAGTTTTGCATACTGTGTCCAAAATACATAATTTGCATCTGTGCATTTGTGCTGAGTAGGAATTCTGTATTGATTTGTTTTATAATTCATTTACTCGTAGTCCGGACTATCCATGTTACATTCAAGCATCTTCTTCAACTTCACTTCCCCAGAGTATTGCAGGGAAAACCATTGGCTGAAGAATTCTGTTCTGTGCAGATATAGATACCACAACATCTGGATAGCTTTGCTAAGACTTTCATTGCTCTTCTACCAAATGTTACTCTATGGCATACTGTATATCTTGACTGCAGATTCCTTTACTGTTTGGTACTCATAAAGGCAGAAGCTATCTACAGCTTCAAGGTTTTCATTACCAATTCGAAAGCTAATTGCTATATCTGTTGTCATTAGTTTGTTTTCTTTATGTTTAAGCTTGGTCCCACTTTTTCACTGTTCTTCTTGACTTTTATTACTCAATCTTTCAGAGACTTTGCATTTTTGGCTGTCAAACTAATGCCACCAGCATAGTGCAGGTTATTGATGTTTCTTCACCCAGTTTTAAAACCACACTCATCTCCTTCCAATCCATCTTCCCTTAAAATATATTTAGCATAAAAGCGGAATAAATAAGGAGAGAGTATACAGCCTTGTCTCACTCTTTTATCAACCTGGAGCCAGTCTGTTTCATCATATTCTGTCTGTACTATGACTTCCTGATCTGTATATAAGTTGTACATGAGAATAACATGTTCTGGGATTCCCATCTTTCTAAGCATGTTCCACAGCTTGACATGATAGACACAATTGAAGGCTTTTCTACAATCAATGGAACACATAATGTGGAGAATAAAGAGGATGTTAGAAAGAAACAACAAGGAGCAAAACATAGCGCAAAACAAGAAAGCATACATATGTGTCTCAGGCAGACACCCCCTAATTCACATGAGTATAAAAAAGGGAGAAGGTAAGGACTTAGAAGACTCTATTGCAGTGGTGGCGAACCTATGGCACGGGTGCCAGAGGCGGCACTCAGAGCCCTCTCTGTGGGCACGCGCGCTGTCGTCCCAGTCCTAGGCCTTCAGATGGGTTTTATAAAACCTTTTCGCTTTAGGCCTCCGCCGCCGTGTGCAAAAAAAAAAAGTTCAATCAGTCAATTTCAACTTCTAGTGGGAAAAAAAAGATCTCGCAAAGTTGGAATTGATTGATTGAACTTTTTAGTCCCACCCAGTCTGCCGTTACCACCGCAGCCACGCCCACCCAATGGGCCACGCCCACCCAATGGACACACCCACCCGGCACTCAACAATGCATAAGTGGGTTTTGGGTTGCAGTTTGGGCACTCGGTCTCTAAAAGGTTTGCCATCACTGCTCTATTGCTTTCCTCCATGGAGTTGTTTCTTTGCTCTGCATTGTGGGATTGGCATATCAGTCTTGCAAATCTGACTATAGCATAGCAATAGCAGTTAGGCTTATATATCGCTTTACAGCCCTCTCTAAGCGGTTTTAGAGAGTCAGCCTATTGCCCCCCAACAATCTGGCTCCTCATCCTTCCTCAGAAGGATGGAAGGCTGAGTCAACCTTGAGCCGGTCAGGATCAAACTCCTGGCAGTCATCAGAATTAGCTTGCAATATTGGATTCTAACCAGTGCACCACCACAGCTCTTATTATGCTTCACTTCCTCCCCTACTTATCCTGAAAGAGATTAGGCTGCTGGGTATGCATGCATATACATTTATATTTCTACTCCCAAGCATAAAATAAAGCTTCCATGTCCCATGGCTAACTTCTACCATGCTTTCCTTAATTTTCCTTCTGTGTAATTGTCCGTTTTGTGTCTAGCTGTTCCCTTCCCTCCCAGTGATCCAACAAAGAAAATGTTACTTACTGACAGACTCTCTTGTAGAAATAGTAGTATTGTTTTGAAAGTGCTTCCCTCAGCAGGTGACACCAGCTGAACTGTGCACTTCAAAGCCAAGCTGATGCTGCTAAGGACTCTTTGACATTTTTGTAGCACACCAGGCAGTCCCAAACTGCTCCAGAGCCATTTTATAGCTTCCAATCTGATATCCAAAGCAGCAGGATACAAAAAATGCTGGACGCCTTTGCCTTTGTTTAGAGATATAATTTGGTAACATAAATGCTGTCTGCCATTTTGTTGATCAGGTTTTTATTTTATAAATGCAGTTGATATAATAGAATTGCCAAGACCTATCTAGAAATCATTTTGAGGTCTACATCAAGATTATACTATTATTTAGCTTTAAAATAGAATGAAGTCAACTTTAGGGGGAAAAAATCCAAAATATTTTTTTAAAAGTGGAAATTAAATAAAAATGAGTGATTTTACAAAGGCATACTATTTTCTTCTTCTAAAACATTTTATAAAATCTTGAAGCTGTTGCAATGCTTACTGATGCCATTCCACAATTTTTAAAGGACATAATGCTAAGATTAAAACAAGCACAGGCTTTATTTATTCATTACTTTCAGCCATAGGGCATATTCTGACATATATGCTAAATCATATAAATGGTTTACAACTATGTGGTTTACCACCATGCTGGCTAAGATAATTACCAGTAAAATGTTTTGGTATTCTAGGTTGTTGGGGTTTAGTAGGTGAATACTGCCACTATGTTAGTTACCAGTAACTAAGGTTTATGGTTTTAACGCATTCTGTGAACCCAGCTATAGTACAGTATATTGAGGTGTTTCGGTTTGACTGAAGGTTCTGTGATCTATTAGAGATCACAGCTACTGTGATCTATTAAAAAAAAACCATACTTAAATAAACTGTATCAATCAGTGGTGGGATTCAAATATGTGAACAACCGGTTCTCTGTGTGGATGCCGCTTTCAGAAGTCCATTCTGGGCCTGGGCAACAAAACATTAGCTACCGGTTCTGCCGAACTGGTGTGAAGCGGCTGAATCCCACCACTGGTATCAATGCAATCGAATTATAATCTTGAAAAAAAAATCACAGCAATTCCCTTCTTTCAATCGCAAGATGAGCCAGGCCTTTTCTTTTTCATAAATCAAATGATGGACATGGATCTTACTGAAATATTAGTTCAGTTCTCAGTTTTATCTCTTCTCTCAAATTTTATCACAGTAAAAAATGTCCCACGAGTTCACAGCAGTTTAGCAAACGCTCCCGAGACTTGGTCTTCCTGCTCGGAGCGCTGCACAAGGGAAACAGCCTGTGAGAAAAGTCCTACTTTACTGCAATCTGTAGAGCATTTTATTGTGAAAGGCAAGAAAATGCCCAATGCTTCAGCCACTTTATCAAAAGTGTGTAAATTCTCTTCTGTCCTTATATAGCCTAGCAGCATTATGTCTAAGCATTTCATTAAATGTCTGCAGTATAAATTTGACATCCAAAGACCAGAAAATAATTTGATTTATACTGGTCCATATATCTCTACTTCTGCTTTTTTTAAAAAAGTGATGTGTATGATTTTCCAATGGCTCACTTGATAATTTAAAACATTTAAAAAATTGCAAGCTAACTCTGCCAACTGCCAGAAGTTCAATCCTGACTGGCTCAATGTTGACTCAGCCTTCCATCCTTTAGTGCTCAGTAAAATGAGAAGCCAGATTGTTGGGGGCTGGCTCTGTAAACTGCTTAAAAGGCCTGTAAAGCATTATGAAGTGGTATATAAGTCTAAGTGCTATTGCTATTGCTATTTATTAGTGAAACCCAATACTTGAATTACACCCAGGGGCCTATGGGAATCTAGAGCAGCTCATGAAATAGTGAAGTTACACGAGTGTTTTGAGGTACATTGCTGTTTTTGCATAGAACTGGCTGCTACAACAAATTTGCTGAAAATATTTTTCAGCCTTCAACTATATCAACTCCTTACATGGAAGCCAGTGTGCATATCCTAAATTGAATACTCCATTCTAAAATGACAGATTACATTTCTAAGGGAAGATGAGCATCCTGCCACAACTTCAATCTCTGATGGCTAAAAAAATGATATATTTCACAAGAATATACAAAACATGGAATGATGCAAATACCTAGAAAGGATAAACAAGATTTCATTTCTAGGGCTGGAAAGTGAGATCTAGTTTAATATGTTTCTAAGAAATGTTGCCCCTAATTGTTTAAGAACTGACATATGTCTACAAATAGCTAACATGGAATAATTAGATTAAAGTGAACTGAATTTTGCAAAAATAAGACTTTTCTTTCACAGCAGATCTGCAGATCCACCTGCCAATCGATAGTACATTATAATTAGGTTTTCTAAATGCATAGCATACTGTCCAAGATCTGACAGCAAACAGTAGATACAGTTGTTGTGCTGTTGTTTTACATTAGGTAAACAAGCAATTTGTTTTAAGATACAGTGTGAGCCAAAAAATAAAAGGCCAGTCATACATTTTCATCTTTGGAAATACACAGGACTATTAGACAAAAAGCTTGATGAATATTGTCTGTTAATTTTATTTCAGCAGCATCCATGGGAGGGGTGGTTCAAAATCTACAAGATGATGGTTGGTGTCTGGATCAACATCTGCCATTGCTGATTTTGCCCCTTACAATCTTAACTTTTTGTTTTATATTGCTAGTAGATACAAGCCTTTCTATAATCATAAAGTTAATGTAATCATCAAAGCCTACAATCAAAGTTTCGTATTGGTTTCCAAATGAAAACAAAACTGGATAATTTAATTAAAGCAGTCAACTTTGCCATCTCCACCAACTCCATTAGGTTTACCATCCGTTCCTCTATTGTGGGCATTGATGTGGCTTTCCATTTTTTGCAGATATAGGATTCTTGCCATTGTCAACATACATAGTAACAAAGTTCCCCAACTGGGTAAATGTAAGATATGTTTTTATTGTGTTTACGGGAAAGGATACTATCGGAAAAAAGGATCATAGGTATTTTCTTGTCCTAAATATATTATGACATCATAACCTAAGTCGTCCTTCCCCCCTTTTCCTTTGGTGTTCCGATTATTATTAAAATCCCCCTATTGACCTATAAATTTTACTATATTTTTTAAGTTTTTACACCTGTTTACTATCTGATACCTTCTAAATGATAACCATCCCCTGACCAGCAACAAACATAACAGATGTACCATCAAAATGCAACACCATGTATTTCATCATGCAAATTTATCCACAGATGCTTTCCTACAGAGATTAGAAGGGAAATAAAGGCATTAATGCATGGAATAGCCTTGTAAACAGGATCTTTTAACAAAAGGCCAAGGTTAATAATTTATGATTGGCAAGGGTAAGCTACTGTCTGGATCTATTTTTAATGTGAGTGATTGTAAAAATGTTCTTGTCGTAGAGTCTCCTATTGTAGTGGATGGTGTTACTGACCTACATAAAATCATAGGTAACAAAATCAAGTGATTTTTTTTTTTAATATCATCTGGATCAGGTTGCTCTTTAGCCCCATCCTTCCTCTGTTCTATGGGGAAGGTTTCAGGCAAAAGTAAGTTTTAAAAACAATCAAGGATGGAACATTTTAGCTCAGAATGGATGGTACAGAAGAAAGACCCAACAGCATTCTTTTTTTCCCCCAAGAAAGCTGATTAAGCTCTACATCGGTGCCTGATGGTGATAATGAATTAGATAATGATGAGCAAATTAAAACTTAATACAGAAGAGACAGAAATGATATTGAGTTAATTAACAACAACAACAACAACAGCAACATTATTATCACTTTGAATGCACACCAACCGGCATGCATCAAAATGAAATTTCGTTGCATACAGCTCTCAAGGAGTCACTACCTCCAATATACACTCCTTGTTCATGGCCAGCTCAAGTTTCAGATCATCCATTTTAGTCTCTAGGGAGCGAACGATGGCAAACAGGACAGATGGAAATGGAGCTCTGTGTGGATTAGCCCTCAAATTAGCTTGTATTCCTGCACGACAGCCTCTCCTCCTTTCCTTTTTCTGATCCTGTCTCTTCCACCTTTTCCTTAAAGAGGCCTTGCTTCTTTTCATCCCTGGAGCACGCTGCTGCCACCACCAATACCTCCAAAAGCCTCTCTCTCTTCCTCTCGGCCTGCCAACAGCCTCATCCAGTTCCTTTGCTCCATAAGCCCCAGGACCTCTCCTCCTCTGCCTCTTTTGGAAACAGCCCTGATTTGCAATAGAATCCGTCACTGGGCCAGCAGTCAGATCTCGCTGCCGGCAGAACAATTTTAAACAGCGCCAACGACTTTTAACAGTCTCATCAACAGTTCCGAAACAGTTAGAAACTTGCCATGCCAGCAAAGATTGTTGGTCGTATGTTACCGTAGTCCCACCAAGTTGCTCAAACACATTAAAACCTTCCCGATCATGTGGCCTATGTCCCTTATATCCCTCCCAAAACTTTTCACCTTCGAGAGCCAATGCAGCCGCAGCCGATCCAGGTGCCGCCATCTTAGAACATTAAGTAAAAGATAGATCTGTGAGTAGAAGTTGCTGGACAGCTTCCACAGCCTCAGAAGACTGTCCAAATTTCTTGGAGATGTCAAAACTAACTATTGTGTCATATTCCTTAGCTACGTGGACTGCTTTTGAAAAGTGTTCAGAAACTTCAGCTGCTTCAGAATGCTGCTGGCTGGTGCTCATGATTCATTTATTGAAACAGCACCACTGAAACAATTTAGATTGCTGAATTGTTCCCCCCCCCCAATTTTTAAAGACATATATGAATTGCAATCAAACATATAAGGAACGGTTGCTGGAATTGGGTATGTCTAGTTTAATGAAGAGAAGGATGAGGGGGGATATGATAGCAGTGTTCCAATATCTCAGGGGCTGCCACAAAGAAGAGGGAATCAAGCTATTTTCCAAGGCGCCTGAAGGCAGGACAAGAAGCAACGGATGGAAACTAATCAAGGAGAGAAGTAACCTAGAACTAAGGAGAAACTTCCTTACAGTTAGAACAATTAACCAATGGAACAACCTGCCTCCAGAAGCGGTGAATGCTCCAACACTGGAAGTTTTTAAGAAGAGACTGGACAGCCATTTGTCTGAAATGGTGTAGGGTTCCTGCCTGAGCAGGGGGTTGGACTTGATGACCTCCAAGGTCCCTTCCAACTTTATTATTATTATTATTATTATTATTATTATTA
>NW_015386634.1:714507-722428 GCF_001527695.2 Protobothrops mucrosquamatus | reverse complement strand
GAATGAAAGACAACATGCATCTCCTGTTCTATTGGGGTAGTTAGGCACACCATAGTCCAGCTGGTTCTTCCCTGGCACTCTACAGATGTTTCAAGATTGTTTCTTAAAGAATTCCTGGCCCACAAGGCTAAAATTCTAGAATTTCTGGAAATTGCAATCCTAGCACTCTGACGATCTCCAGATTGGCACAGTCAATGCTACTGATTTGGGAAATATATCCTTGCTTACAAATAAGCCAGTACAGGAATAAAAGAGAAGGTTTATTGTTCTGGATAAATTTTCAGTTTGCCACAGAAGTCACCAGACTAATTCTATAAACATGGATTACAGAAATGTGGATTATAGAGCCTGGTTCCTCATATGGGAATCAAAAGCAGCAAAGGCAAAAAGAATATTAAAAAGGATCATGAATACATAATTTGAGAAGGTATCATATAGTTTACAGCATTCTGAAAGTTTGAACACTACTGAAGAATGTAATAATGTCTCTTATATTTCTCATTTCAAAAGTGTATTACTTCCCTCTGATTCAGCTCACTATCTATTGACACAGAAACATGCTGAAAGGCTTGATGGTTTGATCTGACTTTTGTCTCTTGTCATCCAATTCTCCACTTTCCTGCTCTTCAAAATTATAACATGGGCTTGGATAACTCTTTCATGGATGGTTCAATAGAGTGGATCCTCTTAATTTAATGTATCAAAAGGAAAATCTAGAGAAAGGAAAGTGTTTGAAAATAATTCTGGAGAACTGCTGATCAATTGCTAAAAGTGCATCAACATTTGCTTTTGAAAATCATTTGAAAAATTCAAAAGAAAATTGCACACCAAAGACAGCTATTCAAGACTAAGTGGTGCATATCCCTCCTTTGACATCATACAAAGTACAAAAGCCTCCACTTTTTGACAGATGAGTCCCACTTATCATGTCATATCTCATTAGACTAAAATTAATGGAGTTAATGCCAACAGTGGATAAGAAAGTCTCACCTTTGGCATTTTGGTGGTATTGTTTCTTCTTCTGAATAGCACAACACAGATGGACCATTGCTCAGTTCTCATGGAAGAAGCCAAAAGAATAGTATGCTTCAAACTCAGCCAAATTACTGGGTTGTTGGGTATGAAGGGAGATCATCCTATAGGCTGCCTTTTATTCCTGGAAAAAGGTGGGATATACATCTAAATAATAACAGCTAAAGTTATCTTGATCATGATTTTATATCCCATGTCTGCAACAATTTCAGAATGAGGTACATGTCAAGAATTATGGCTTAAAATGTATTAATTGAATGCGCTTGTCCCCATGAATTCATGAAGGGCAGATGTATTTCTTAAATAAAAGTTTTAAAAACATATCACAGATGGACAAGTTATACTTTTCTCTCATGGGTAAAATGGCATTTTTGCATTACTGAAAAAAATGCATCATCAAAAAGAGAGAAGAGGCTATGCATTAAAATGTATGTGTATAGATACAAACACAGAACTTATGACATCACTTTAAAGGGGAGCACAATTCATCATCCCACATCTGGAAAATAGTTGGAGTGACCTGTGTATTGTAACAAGTGTTGATTGGCAAATTATTAGGGTTCCTTAGCAGATCCTCTTTCTGTTTTAAAGCTATTTTCTCCCCAATGGCACAAAATAGTGAGAGAATAAATAATGTCTATGCGTATTTAGCTATAATGGGTCTCTCCAAGTTGGTGCATAAACATCTGGAGTTCACAGCAGCCCCATATTAGAGAAACATCTGTGACCTTGATCCTTATTTGCTTCAAGGTAATCACGACTGATGATCAATCTAGTGCTTAGAACCACATAACTCTGGACTGTCCTTGGACTAAATTTAAGATTTTATTCTAATAGTTCAGCTCTCCTAGTGTTTCTATTGCAATGGTGAACCATTGGGTTGCATTTTGACTATACTACTTTTGGATTTATAATCTATGCAAGATACTTTTCAGATACTTTTCTTCTCATGCTCCCCTCCTCTCCCAGAGTAACTCAAGGACAAGACTGAAATGCCAGGGCAGCTCCCCCTAAAAGTCCATCTGGATTTAAGGTTATTATATTAATAGATCATGTCATGGTCTCAGGAAATAAGTCTATTGATGATTAATGAAATGTGTTCTGCTCTGCCCTACAAAGCCAGAATTTGAAAGTAAAATCATCCAGTAAAAGTCCAAACAATTAAAATATTGATATAATAGGCAATAGTTGCTAGAATACATAGATAAAAATAAGTTTAGGTAATTCAAAAGTTTCCAAGCAGCAGAATGTTTAAAATTAGTACATTAATTGATTAGCCTGAGTTACAATAGAAATAGAATGCACAAAATTGCTTTAACCAGAATTGCTTTAGGCAACTTCGTTCGTTCGTTCATTCATTCATTCATTCATTCATTCATTCATTCATTCATTCATTCATTCATTCATTCAGTTGATTTTGATGAACACTTGCCACTGCTGTGTGTACAGATAGGAGCAATTTCCAAAGTAGTTCAGAACCATGAATTCAGGGATCCATCTCAGGCCCAGTGAGGGATTCTGAGAGTGGAAAATGCAATAGATCTGGAGAGCACTGGGTTGGGGAAGGTTATGTTGAAATTCAGAAACTCTTCTCTCTCCGTCCAAAGACATCTTAATCGTACAGGCTAAACACACAACTATTTAGAATTCTGTTTGGGTGAAAGATGTACAACTGGGGGCTAATTCACATGGTTATTTTTTTTAAAAAAAATGGGTTTGTTTATTTATTTGATTTATGTAGTTGCCTATCTCATGTACATGACTCTAGATGGTTTACAATAAATATAAAGAAAATACATAGAGTTGAAGAAATGTTTAAATGATCAAGGGGTGGTTGATAATAAGAAAAAATAAAGAACTGCCTTGGTAAATTCTGACACATGAGGGAGTGAAAGAAATAGTCCCATAAATTTTCCCATCTATTGAAAAAGAGAGTTCTTGGGACTGTGTGATCTGTCTCTGCCTCATAAATTCTGTTGTTCTCGGTGAGAATCATAAAATCATTCATAAAGAATTCAGTCATATTATCAGGACTGAATTATTGTTAATCCAGTAAATTCTCTCGATAAGATAGGAAGGGAGCCCATTTTGTCTTTTATCCAAACAGGAAAAAAAAAATGTATTGGCCCGCATTAGCTATAATCATATCAATATAGCTTAGAGAATTAACCACAGTTAATACTGTAAATATGCACAAAATTGCACTGGCTGGTTCATAATAAAATAAAAAATGTAGCATTATAAATTTATGGCAAAACAATTCTGGCAGGAGTTAAAGTAAGCTGATGATTATAAGCCCCACTTGAGATAAAAGTTACTCGGGATGAAATGGAATGAAGGCTACCGCAGGTAACCCAACTTCTATTATTTTTTATTTATTTATTGGGATTTTTACGGTCACCAATTTCACCAATGTGACTATGGGAGACTAACAAGTATTATAAGACAATATGAAAACAATGTATATTAAAAAAAATACCACTCCCAGCTGACAGTGTAATTCCCAAACATATACCATTCAATTATTCTGAAAACAGCCATGTCTTCTGTATACTTATAACTAGCAGATTATGGGGAGAAAGGGGTTCTAGGCAAGCTTTCTGAATTGATGCATCTCCCAGTATCAAATACAGGTAGTTTTCGACTTATAACCATTCATTTATTGACCTTTCCAAGTTACAACAACACTGAAAAAAGTGACTTATGACTGTTTTCCACACTTACAACTGTTGCTGCATCCCCATGGTCATTTATTAGCATTAGCATCCTCCCATGCTATTTAGCATATTCGGAAGTAAGGGATTTCTAGCATTTCTGGTCTTGGGCGAGTACTTCCACATCTTTGCATTTGATGTTTTTCTGCATCACATGAGAAAAGCACATCTTACTTCCCCTATTCTTACCACTTTCTACAGAGGGACAATCGAGAGCATCCTGCCATACAGCATCACAGTCTGGTTTAGAAGCATCACTGTTTCAGACAGAGAGTGGTGAGGATGGCTGAAAAGATCATTGGCACTTCCCTCCCTTCCATCCAGGACATAGCACATAAGCGTTGCTTGAGCAAGGTCCGCAAGATTGTCTGGGACACTACACATCCTCTTCACAATCTGTTTTCTTTTTTACCTTCTGGGAGGAGTCTTTGTGGTATCCGAAGCAGAACATCCAGATTCAATCACACCTTTGTTCCATACAGTATTAATCTTGTGAACTCTAAAGCTTCCTCCTTCCTCTATGTATTCAAGATGGAACAGTGATTAATATTTATATGTTACTTATATGTAAGGGTGTAGGTCTATACATATGTTGTATATAGTATGTTTTAAATGTGTGTTATGTATGTGTATACTTTCAGAGGAAGCAACTAAATTTCATTTTTAATGTGTGCCGTTGTGCCCACAGGAAAAAAAATGACAATAAAGGTTATCTTCATCATCTTCATCTTTAAAGATGGATCACCATCTCCAATATACGTTACAAAAACTATGACAAAAAGAAAAAGAAAAAAATGCATATACCCACACATATTCTATGACACAGAGAAACAAACAATCTAGTTCAGATGTATACATGTACATGTACATGTATACATGTACATGTACAAAACAAATCTTGTGAATTTACCAGACAGATGGCATAGGGAACAAAGCTGTTACAGAATCTGGTAGTCCTGCTGGAAATACTTTGAAACCTCCTCCCAGAAGGGAGCAACAGTGGGTGTGTGGGGTCTCTAACAATGCTTTGAGCTTTAACTACGTAGTGCTTATAAGCAATGTCCTGAATAATAGGAAATGGGTTTCCTATAATCTTCTCAGCTGTCCTTACCACTCTCTGTATGGACCTTCTATCTGAGGCACTGCTACCACCAAACCAAACAGTGATGCAGTTTGTTAAAAAGACTCTCAATCGTGCCTCTGTAAAAAATGGCCAGGACAGAAGGAGAAAGATGTGTTCTCCTCATCCGACACAGGAAATGCAGCTGCTGATTTGCACACTTCACTAAGGATGATGTGTGGAGAGATCAATTCAGATTGTTAGTTAGCTGCACCCGCAGATACTTAATACTGTTGACCACTTCTGCATCTGCATCCTTGATACTGAGTGGAGTATGCCGGCTCTTTCTAAAATCCACAATGATCTCCTTTATTTTATTCACATTTAGGACCAGTTTCTTTTATTGCACCACCAGAGCCTTCACTTCTTCCCTATAAGCATCTTCACTGTCATCCTGGATAAGACCCACCACTGCTATGTCATCCACATCCTTTACAATATGATTCATAGTAGATTTGGCACAGCAGTTGTGGGTTATCAAGCACTTGTCGGGACATGAGTTTCTCTACCTCAACCTTTGAAGGTGGAACGTGTTTGACCCCGGATAGTTATTCCTTTAGTTCCTTACTAACACAACTTACGGCTTGATTTTAGTTGTTTGTCGTAAGCGTGTACTCATAAGAAGAGGAGGTCCACACGGTTCGATTCTACTTCGTGTGTCCTTTCACTTAGTAGATATCTGCGGTTTTCTATATACTTCACAAACCAGAAAGAGGGCTGAGAAAATATCTACAGACCCTTCACCTTCTGAATGTAAACTGTTCTAACCTCTCCCCTCAGGATGCTGCTATAGGGCATTGCATGACAAAACAATGAGACACAAAGGCAGTTTTTTCCCCTCATGTCATCACTCTGCTAAATATATAATTCCCACAGAACTATCTTAGGCCTAAGGATATCTAACCGTGTAGTAGGATTGTATTACTATTATCCTCACCTTTTCTTTTACTTCCTCCTATCTTATGACTATTACTTGTTGGTTGTATCTTATGATTTATGATTATATCTTATGATTTATGATTTATCACTTTGTTGTTGTATACATACTGCTTATGCACCAGAGACAAATTCCTTGAGTGTCCAATCACATTGGCCCAATAAAGAATATTCTGATTTTGATTCTGATTCTGAAATCTTTAGGATTTGGTGAAGGATTCCCCATGGTCACATGATCAAAATTTGGATACTTGACCACTGGCCTGTATTTATGACGGTTGAAATGTCTCAAGTCATGTGATCACCTTTTGTTGAGCTTCTGACAAGCAAGGTCAATGGGGAAGCTCCAGATTCACTTTACACCTGTGTTACTAATTTAATACCTGCAGTGATTCACTTAACAATCATGGCAAGAAAAGTTGTAAAATGGAGCAAAACTCATTTAACAACTGTCCTGCTTAGCAACATAAATTTGGGGCTCAATTTTGGTCATAAGGATCACCTCTATGTTGCATGATATTTCTGACCATTTTCAAAAGAGTCCAGACTGTTGCAATCAGCAATGCTGGTAGGATTCTCCAGTGATACAATTATGTAATTTTATTCTCTGAATGTAACCGATCTATAAACCATTCAGATAGTGAGGGACATAATTTCACATATTCAAAATGTGGTGAGCCAGATAAGCTGTGCATGAGAGACCCTTTTACATTTGGGGATTGATAATGGCCACAACCAATAGGCAATTTTCACTGTCTGCATTTTCCTATTTCAACTTCTCTCTCATTTTCCAACTAACTACCATTTCCCAGTCTCAAGAAAATACTCCATACAACCGACATAGTGGTTTGTGGTGCATAAAAAAATACCTTTTATAAAAATAACTATCCACAATACACTTTTTCAGTTTTTATCACTTTAAAATATCCCTTCTTATTCCATGTTGTTTTTAACTCCAAAATGTGGCACTATAGATGCAGATAATATTTGTGCACATATTATTCAGGAAAATATGTGTTTGAGTTAAGCAAGTGATGACATAATTCTCACTTCATTAATGTCTCCTTACTTCAAGTACATCTACTTCAAGTACATCTTCCTCAAGGTAGAGAAGGTAGAGAGAAGATGTAGCTTCTTTGAGGAAGTACCAATAAATTCAGTGGATATGTCCAGTCTTACAATATTCTGCTTCAAGTATGAGAACCCATTTATCTCTCTCCCCCCTCTCTCTATTGTCTGTCTGTCTGTCTGTCTGTCTGTCTGTCTGCCTGTCTGTTTAATCTGCCTGCCTGCCTGCCTGCCTGCCTGCCTGCCTGCCTGCCTGCCTGCCTGCCTGCCTGCCTGCCTGCCTGCCTGTCTGTCTGTCTGTCTATCTATCTATCTATCTATCTATCTATCTATCTATCTATCTATCTATCTATCTATCTATCTATCTATCTATCTATCTATCTATCTATCTATCTATCTATCTATCTATCTATCTATCTATCTATCTATCTATCTATCTATCTATCTATCTATCTATCTATCTATCATAGAGGAAAAATAGTCTAGTATATTCCACACTGGTTTCAGTATTTTAGAACCTAGCATTACATATTTTTTTTATATAGCAAAAAATGTAATGTTCTGGATTTTATTATTATTGTCTTCATCAGGCAAATAAATAGTTTTTTTACAGAGAAATAAGTTCTATAAGTTGTTTATATCATTTTCTCTTTCAGAGCCCTTGACAAAGGATCTTGTCCAACATGCATCAGGCTGTTGACAATAAAATATTTACTTACACTCAGGACTTTTCAATTCACTTTTTTTCCTTCTTGTTTGCCATTGAAAACCATTTCCAAGCAGTTGAGTTTCCGTGTAACTTGTCAAAATATAGGCTTAAATAGATGAGCCCAATTACATGAAAAGACTCTGTGCTGGCACAATACCTCCAGAGGACTGTTTCCATTGACCCTGAGATTTTCTTTTCTATAAGGCCAATGGGTTTAGTCATTTCTCTGTGAGCAATATAAATTCTGGTGCAGCCACATGGATCCCTCACGGAGCAGAAGCATCTATAGATGGTAAATATCAGGCCCGTGGACCAGCATGAAATACTCCTAGTGCTATTCTT
>NW_015386634.1:710783-713685 GCF_001527695.2 Protobothrops mucrosquamatus | reverse complement strand
TGCTGGCACAATACCTCCAGAGGACTGTTTCCATTGACCCTGAGATTTTCTTTTCTATAAGGCCAATGGGTTTAGTCATTTCTCTGTGAGCAATATAAATTCTGGTGCAGCCACATGGATCCCTCACGGAGCAGAAGCATCTATAGATGGTAAATATCAGGCCCGTGGACCAGCATGAAATACTCCTAGTGCTATTCTTATTTTTTTCTCCAAATTACTTTAGAAGTCTTTTACTCAAGACTTATCCTCTTTCCAAAAAAGCACACTTCTTTTTTAATTAAATATGAAGCAATTATATAAGGCATTATAGCTGTAATTTGAAATTCCCACAGTACTTTGGTTTTATAATTAGCCTGTTGGCATCAAAATTCTTAGCAGATAGTGGCTCGCACTGAAAATGTCTCTCTGCATGTGTTTGTCAGTGCTGACTAGCCAGAGACATAACTGTCATTGCTTTCCATTACCTTAAATAACTTACTTAGTTCTCTCAACAGTATAAATGAGCAAACTCCACAAGCAATTGAGATTACTCCATTTCTACCTGAGGGCTTTCATTCTGGAGGTTTTGCTCAAAAGTTATCAGTTTTGGAAGCAAGTCTATGATAAAACAGGTCTCTAATTCCTACTTTGATATCATCAACAAATTTGTTAGTCCTTTGCTCAAATGTCTGGTGCACAAGCTCAGTATGTGATGGATCGGGATCAAGTGAAGGCTGACAGACTTTAAAGTTTGGAACTACATTTTCTTTAACTCAGAGTGAGGCCTGGGAAGGGAGGCACAAGACTCATCCAAGCTGAAAGGAGCAAACCCAACCGAACCCAACTGTGGAGTGAAGCAACAACAGTTCTATTCTGTTTCATGATCATCAAAGCTGAAATTTGGGTAAGCTGTGTGACCCCTGTGCTCTTGCCGTGAGAATGTTTAAATTAAATTGTAGTCTCTCTGCGAAAAGGAACTGTCACTCCTTAATTAAAAGCCTGCTCTCTTCTCATCTGCCTTGACTTCTAATTCCACTAATTCCACTGTGATGTGAAGACACACAGCACTTTGTCCTACTGGCTTGTAATTAGACTTGGTAATGCAGCTCTCCCATTTACAGCACAAATCCCACTAATGATGAATGGAGCAGGCTTATGAAGTGTCTGACTGATACTTCAAGGGAACAGGGTGGAGGGGCTTCCTACATAGCTACTGGGTGGGCAAGTAAATCATTACCTATTTAATGGCCTGATGATTGCTGGGGAAGGTCAAAGCATGGACTCTCAACAGGAAGCAGGAACAAAGCTTTCAAGATACCGCTGCTTTTAAAGATATGTTTGCTGCTACTGCTGCTTATAAATGATGGTTGGTTGTTGCCAGTTGTGATTTCTGTTATTTATTGCTGGGTCAATCCATGTAAGTTGCCATGATTATATTTTAGAAGGACAGAGCAGAATTGGTTAAGAGAGTAGGATGGTTTCATTCTGGTTTTGCTGTTTCAATAAATTGTTCTTTCTACATCATTCTAGAATCCTTGGAATGAGGGACAGCCAAAAATACTTTAAACAAATATTGGAAGCCCTAAAGATCTAAGGGTAGCTTGATAACTATCTAAAAAAACTGTATAAAATTATCTTTAAAATGTGGTAAATAATTAAGCCATACAGACAGGAAATACAAAAACCTGGACTCTGAAATCAACACCAAAGTAACAAAAAAAGATAGCTAGCAATAATGCTTCTTGATGTGGATTAAAGAAAATTTAAATTTTTCTATACTAGAAAGAGCCATGGACTTACTTTGAGGAAAGAAAAGAAGTTTCCCTTCCATTCTAATTATTCATCAAAATACTACCAACAATTCTCTTTTCTTCCTCTGAGCTTTCCAACAGGAATATTAGTATTTATGGGAATTGGGATTCCTCTTTTGGTTCTAGTAGTTACATATTGCCAACTAATGCTGGATATTTTCAAAATGCAAAAATGTAATTACTGAACAGAAAAATCATATCTGTGGTATGGAATCTCCAAGAAAATGCCTACATACAAGAATTCTATTTGAATTAGATTTATTCCAATTGCTTTATAAGGAATTTAAAGCAGAGGTCTCCAATCTTTTGGGCACCAGAGACTGGTTCTGTGGAGAGAGGGTTTTCCACAGACCAGAGGGTGTGTGGTTTTGTGTGCTGCCTGCATCCCACAGATAGGGCTTTGCTTGTTTGTGCGGACCGGTTGCTGGCATGCCGCGGCCCGGTACTGGTCCATGGACCAGGGGTTGGGGACCCTTAATTTAAAGTGTATATATAATGAATTAGACTATATCTATATCTATCATATATCTAGAAAGTGTCATGCCTCCGTCCGAGCTGGAATCTGAGGACATGGAGCTGGAGCAGGACCCTGTTGAGGCCCAGGAGGAGGTGTCTGTAGCTTCGGAGGACTCTGAGGAAGACCAGGCTGAGGCAGGCCAGGGCCCTTCAGATTTGGAACAGGGGAGGCAGAGTTCAAGCGAGGAGCAAGACCCTCTCCCACCTGATCCTAGAGCAAGGAGAGAAGAGAGGAGGAGAGAACAACGTAGGCAGACTCAACTGCTCGGGAGGAGAGTGGCCCGCCCCACTCCACAAGGCACACCTGGGGATTAAGATTTAAGGAGACACTGTGGGGTGGGGCATTGGCTGGGAACAAACGTGGTATCTTGGGATAGTTGTGAATTGTGCTATTGTCTTTGTTTAACCTGGACACCTTGAATACCGGACCGGCTGGTTTCCTGCTCTACGACGGCATTTCTGAGTCTGTCCTTGCAGACTGCAGGCAAGCTGAGATTTAAAAGGACTCATTAACTTTCTGTTTTGTTTTCTTGTTATCTGTCTGGCCTTGAGGACATTATATACTTCTCCGGCTGTATTGAAATTGCCTTCAGCCA
>NW_015386634.1:680716-709406 GCF_001527695.2 Protobothrops mucrosquamatus | reverse complement strand
GCGGGCAAGTGGGGTGGGGGACGGGGTGGGGGGAGCAGGGGCGGGGCAGGGGGGAGCGGGGGTGGGGCCAGGTTTTGGGCACTCGGTCTCTAAAAGGTTCGCCATCACTGATCTATATCATCTATCCATATCCATATCCATATCCATATCCATATCTATCTATCTATCTATCTATCTATCTATCTATCTATCTATCTATCTATCTATCTATCTATCTATCTATCTATCTATCCATCCATCCATCCATCCATCCATCCATATATATTTGTGAGGGTTCAAACCATTATCAATTGGCCAAGACAGGGTGACAGGATTGTACTTGATCTGTCATGCAACTCAGCCTTACATAGAGCTAAACAGCTGGGCAATTCTTGCAACCATTCTAATTTATAAACAGGGACTTGTCATAGTACCTTAAAGTACTGACTGTGATGATGAGGGACTCCTCTTATTTTTTGGGCAATTGCTCAAGTAATACACCAAATATAAGTCAGATTAACTGTGTTAAAATGTTTTAACACAAAATAGATTTATGTTCACATTCAGTTAACTCCTGATCTCATCATTATTCTCAATTTACCAACATTAGCCTTTGAATCAGCAGCAGGCCAGGAGCCAAGAAAGGGAGGCCATGCATATATAGTTCCACAGAAGGTTAGGATTCTTTTTTGTGTGTGTTTGTTTTAAAGAGAACAAAACTTGAACATGAGATGCATTGTGGATTCTCACAGATCATATGCTTTTCATGCACTTTCTTTCAGGGTCAGACTCCATCATTACAAATTTTGAAAAAGAATCAGAGAATAGATAAATGGTAATATGCCCGTGATGATGGTAATGATCTTAGCCATTCAGTTGTGTCCGACTCTTGGTGATTCTATGGGCCAGGTCTCTCCATGTCTTCTGATCTTGCACTATTTCTTTGAGTTGTTATATGCTGTGGCTGGTGTCAGCTTTGATATGTCCAGCCACTGTTTTCTTTGGCGGCCTGGTTTCCTTTTACCACTAACTCTTCCAAACATATTTATTTTCTCCAATGAATTCCCCCACATGACATGGCCAAAACAAGGTAGACAGTTTTGTGATTTTGCCTTCCAGTGACTTGCTTAGTATAAGATGCCCATCTGCCGTCTAAATCTAAATGGTTCAAGAATCTGACCTCATATTAAGTGAGCTTGTAATGTTCCTGATGTTTGCTCCAGGGTAGACATTTCTGCATTTTAGTCCATTTAACTCAATATTGTTTGTCTAACTCCGCAACACTGATTTGCAGGCTCCAGAGGAAAGGGTTCATTTGCCTTCGTTGATATCATGTGGAGTCTCCTAAAAAAATGGTTCCTTTTTCACTTTATAAGACATTCCTGCACAAGTAATCTCACAGCAAAAGGGGTCCAAATGAACATCTGGGCCTCTTTTCAGCTACACCCTAGCATTTTCAAGGATGTGCTGATCTCCAGAGTAGCCTTACTTAACCCAAGCCCTTAGCTTACAAAAGTGAACACTAAGACCGTGTGTGTGTGTGTGTGTGTGTGTGTGTGTTTATGTGGGGGTATATAGGACAAAAAGGAGATAAAAGAGCAAGCAGGGAAGGAGGGGATGATGTCTGGAGATTTACAGTCATAATAAGCAGGCAAGAGGACTTCTCAGTCAACTGCCAGGACCACAAGCTTTGGTAAGCTGCATATTGTAGTGGGACTTCTCTCTGAAGTATGGAGCTCAGGAGCTCAGTTGGAATGCCCCAAAGCAACACTGCTTAAAAGCAGACCTTGGAGCTCGCCTTTGAGCTTAGCAGCAACCAGAAAGGGGAACCTCATTGAGGCAGCATCTCATCCCAACCAATGCAAGAACGTTTGGTAGGGGCCAAAGGTTGTATGCTACTTGAGACTGAGTATTAAAGATATGGTGACCAACAAGCAAAGCAAAAGCGACTAATAAGCAAGTATTAGAGCACATAACATCATGTCACTAAAAGGTAAAATATGCACAACTGCGGCTCACTTGATTTGGACAGGTCATTTGAGGGAATTCACTGGAGAAAGCAATTATGTTTGGAAGAGTTAGCAGTAAAAGGAAACAAGGCGGCCAAAGAACATGGTGGCTGGACATCATCAAAGCTGACACCAGCCAGAGCACAGAACAACTCAAAGAAGTAGTTCAAGATTGGAAGATGTGGAGAAACCTGGCCCGTAGAATCACCAAGAGTCGGTCACGACTGAATGGATAATATCATCATTAAAGATATGAGTAGAAAGGACTGAGCATTAGACACAAATTTATGTGGCAACATCAACTTGCAAGGCCTACTGAAGAGCAATAGCCTTTTGTTCGTGTGCCACAATAAAGCATTGTATACAGATTTGTTATGCTGCGGTGTATCCAGTTCTTGAAAACAAAGAAACCTCACAGGGTTATGCTAGTATATTTATTAATGATTATTGTATTATTTTATTGTGACTGTTATATTTATTGCTGACTCGTAAGCCACTTAGAGTCAGTCAATTTGAAGCTGCATAAAAGTTGTAATAAATAACTGTGCCATAAATTTTGTAGGATATTATCTTTTTCATCCAACAGCTACCTTAAATGATGGCCCAGGAAAAACCTTCAACATTTTTTATGGGTCAAAAACAAACAAACAAACAAAAAACCTGGATTCCTTCAGTTTGGGGGAGGTGAGCATGTTATATTTTCTTTTTTTTAAGCTTTGGATATACATTAGTTACAGGTAGTCCTCAACTTACAACCACAATTGAGCTCAAAATTTGTTATGCAAAACAGTTACGTGAGTTTTGCCCCATTTTATGACTTTTTTTGTCACAGTTGTTAAGTGAATCACTACAATCGTTAAGTTAATAATATGGTTGTTAAGAGAATCTGGCTTCCCCCAATTGACTTTGCTTGTCAGATGGTCACAAAAGGTGATCACATGACCCCGGGGATACTGCAACTGTTTATAAATGTGAGCCAGTTGGCAAGCGTCTGAATTTTGATCACGTAAACATTGGAATACTACATTGGCCGTAAGTGAGAAAAATGGTCATAAGTCACTTGTTTTCAGTGCCGTTACAACTGAATGGTTGCAAGCTGAGGGCTACCTGTATTTTCCATTGGACAGACTGCCAGCACAATTCTAAAAAAACAAATACCATCACTTAAAAATCATTCTCAACCAATAACATTATATAGACCAGATATCATTTGAGGATAGAAAACGAACAATGGAAGGAATGGACTTCTTGTATCAATTGGCAATTAAGAGTTGAACGTCAAAAAACATCTCAGTGGTGAACCATCTCTGTATTTTTACTGAGCAAAACAGCCCCTTGTGTCCATGCTAATCATCCAGAGTCGAACTTCATCCAAAGGAAACCTTACCTTTATAAGTTGACAAAAGGTAATAGAGGAATTAAGGAGCGAATATGAATTTATGGATTTGGTTATATAGCAAAGGAATTTCCCCTCAAGGTCATCTTGCATAAAATGTTGACTTACGATCACTTTACAGAGGAGTAGTTATAAAAACAAGGAAATGAACAGCAGACAGAGAAGATGTCAGGTAGATTATTAGTTTGACAGACTCAGGAGACTTAAATGCAGGTGCAGCCTAGCAGGAGCAAATAAAATAAATGTTGACAGTCAGGCAGGATGCCCAAAGTGTAAACAGGAGAATATTCCCAAGAGACCATTTTTTGAGCCTACACATTTGGCGCAGAAATGCCAAAGGTAACCTGGAGGTAAGAAAATGTTTAATAAGTTTCACCTATGATAAGATGGATCACTGCTGATTTTTCATGGCCTCATGTCCAATATCTTCTTCTTCTGATGTCTTTTCAAGAAATTGTTCCCTGGTTATACTTACTAGCTTGTCCCGTGTAACTTGGTTAAACCTGTCTCTTCCAGAAATGTTCAATATAGGGTTTTTTTAAAAAAAAATATTTCATTTGAAATTGGAGGCGCATAGGTTTTTTGGAATATTTTATTTGAAGGTACAATCACCAGAACTCTTTATCAGGTCTCCAGACCATCATTTCTCATTTCTTTTTTTCAAGAACTTTTGGATGGCAATTGTGTGTAGCACTAATTTAATATTTGTGCTGAAGTGAAATGTTTACTTCCTTTGCATTAGTTCTGAGGCAGCATACAAGTTAACAGATGACAGACAGACAGACAGACAGACAGACAGACAGACAGACAGACAGAACAGGACAGGACAGGACAGGGCAGGGCAGGGCAGGGCAGGGCAGGGCAGGGCAGGGCAGGGCAGGGCAGGGCAGGGCAGCAGACAGACAGACAGACAGACAGACAGACTGACAGATAGATAGATGACAGATAGATAGATGACAGATAGATGATAAGCAAGAAATTGATTTATTATATTATATTATACTTAGAATCCATATTCTCAAAAGGAGAATATGGATTCTACACTTGCACTGTAGAATCTTCTCATAGTCCAGTGTAATCTTTATTATTTTAGATATTTCTTTCTTTCTTTTTTTTAAACAAGTTTTATTAATTTTTCAATTTTTACATCCAAGTAATTAGGAAGCAACGTGGTGATGGGGTAATCAAAAATCCAATAACAGAATCATTCATATATATCTCAGGTTACCTCATTACAAGTTCCCTCTCTATTTCCCTTAATTTTTATATCATATTCAAATTAATACATGTCTAGATAGAGCTCAATCAATCCATACATTTATCAGTAAAATTTTACTTATACATATCCAAATCCTGTTTTTTAAGTTTTACTTAATTCCAATTCCCATGTTTCAATTTAGCCCTAAATAACCGTTATAGTTAAATTGGGTAACCCCAATTTCCCTCATTTCATTACCAAATAATTATCGTGTCTAGAATACATATTATTCCAAAAAATTAAATTCTTACTTTATTTCACAAATAAAGTCCTGTCCTTTCTTGTCCTGATAGCTCCTCGTTTGCTAATAACATATCTTTCATTGTCACAAACCCATTTCGATATTACAATTCAAAACAATAATCTAACAATTAATTTTCATTTCCATTATAAATCTAGGTCCTAAATATTGAATGAATCAATATCTAAAAATCTCCTTAACCCATTAAATAGAATTTTAAGCTATTCCATCATCAATCAAGAAAGGAGGGCGGAAAAGAGAAGAGAAAAAAGAAAAAGACAAAAGCAAAAAATCCCATTTTTATTTATTTCTCAGTGCTTGCTCAATTATTTGCACACGGAGTACTGCAAGCTTAGAATATTTAAATGATTGGTGTAGAAAGGTCTTAGGACTTGAGTTTCTGTTGCAAAAAGATAACTGCCCATTATTTAATATTTGACTCTATCCGTTGTTCAAATAGTAACTTTCAGTACTAGGAGGATGTGTGATAGGGTGATTTTTTTAAAGCACTCAGTATAATTTACTTCTTTTCTTTTTACCATAAATTGGTAAAATTGGTAAAGCTGAAAAATAATTTGGAACCTTACCTGCAATTTTAGAAGTATATCTATAGGTGAATGAATATATTATACAATTATAGTAAATATATTATAATACATTTGAAGTCTTTTAGTATTTTACTTATACTGTAGATGTTTTAGCCATCTAAAAAAAAACTATATTAGATTAATGTTGCTTTCTTCTAGGAGACTGATTTGAAAGAGAAATATGTTTCTAATAAACTTTAAAATCATTAGTAAATTGGGCTTATATTCTCAAAGGAGACAATTTAATTTTTTCCTCCAGAAGTTTTTCATTTTACAGTTATGGCTACTGACATAGATCTCAAGAGCAAATTATTTTTTTATTAAAGGCTCTGGTTCTCTGCTAATATTTATTCATTATATACTTCAGCTTCTCATTAAGGAATAATCAGTTAGACTATATTGCAAAAAAACTGAAGCTTCTGAAAGTGAAGATTTTTGCTAATTGATGAATATTTTGTAATAAACCAGTTTTTGGAAAACATACATACATATCTATCATGCCATTATTTTCAGGAATATTAATGTTCAGAAAAAGAGTAAGAACAACTAAATCAAAGAAATTAAGGACATGAGATATAAAAAAGAAACAGCTAAAAGTAGATTATACTATTTTATTTATCAAATTTATTTACTGCCCATCTTGCATTTCAGGCAATTCTGAATATTATTATTTATTATACTTCTTTATACTCTTTTTACCTTTGAAAAACTGGTTTCTACCATTACCACACAGCACTTCATACCTTTTGCTCTTTACATTTCTCATTTCTCTCTTTTTGAGGATCTCATCACAAATTCAAGTATTTGGGGGGGGTGTTACTTCTTCAAACACAGCCATGTTAATTAACAAATGTTAATTTGTTTTGATAGTCATTTGTTCCTTTTAAGAGATTCTGTGCTACCCTCTGTCTATCAGCATTTTCACATCTTAAAAATTGTCCATCGATTTCTCCACTTTTATAAACATTCTACTAAGTGACACAACATCATGTACTTGCTCTTTTTTGCCATTTGTGTACAACTTGCAATTGTTTATTCCATTCCCCAACCAAAATATACTTTTATTCTAGGGTTGCAGTAAGAAACTCTTGTAAATCTGAAAGTTTTCCTCCTCCTGCCTATATCCTAAAAAGAATTAGAGAGGGTTAACCCCAAAGGTGCTTTTTCAAGAGGCAGCTGGACCTTCTGTGTTTCCTTTTGAAGATGTTTCGCTTCTCATCCAAGAAGCTTCTTTAGTTGTGACTGAAAGGTGGGGAAAGGATTTATATTCCTTGCATTGCCTTTTGAAAAAAACCTCTTGAAAAAGCACCTTTGGGACAGCCATGACTGAGAATCTCCATAGACATATGATAGGGAGGGTCCGTTCTGAGACATTTTCTCAAGTTACATTGCTACTTTCAGTACGGATTTCTCTTGTCTGACCATAGTCTTGTCTGTTGCTCCTCCTCCTCTCCCTCAAGGTTACCTTCACAGTCTATTACGATACACTATCTTTTGCTCACCCTTATTTTTTTGCAGCAGTCATTATTTTATATGCTTTTTTCCCCTCATTCATAGCTCTTTTCACTTCATCAAACATCCTTTTTCATACTTTCTGTTATAACAACTCCATAATGCTTCTGTTATGGGGTTCTGTTTTCATTCAGTTCTAGGCAATTCCATATCTTTGTTGTTGTTGTTGTTGTTATTGTTGTTATATATACTTTCTATTCATTCTGTTCTGTTGGGAAATTATCTTCTAATACAGTGTTTCTCAATCTCAGCCATTTTAAAATGGGTGGACTTCGCTGGGGAATTCTGGGAGTTGAAGTCCACCCATCTTAAAATGGCCCAGGTTGAGAAACACTGTTGTAATTTTTTTTCGTACAGGATTCACCTTTTTTTTCTTCCTGCAGTTATGTTCTTATTCAATTTAATTTTTTTCACTTTCTTCTTTTTTTTCCATATACATTTTTTGTCTAAATCCATTCCTGACAGAGCCAAACAAGGGAAATAATGCATAGAGACTGTGGGTTTTAGAATTATTTCCAACCTTTTAATAATAGTTCTGTTTAGGCTCATGTGACCAGGATGGAAGAGGCATAGAATGGAAGAGTTGATGGCATTCTGAGCTATTGCCCAATTGCTTCTCTAGGGATACACTGAAGGATTTTTAAAAAATGCTTTTCACCACTTTCCAGCTAAATATGTCCCATTTTCAAATTCAAATCCCCCTAATTTATATCTTCATACCAAATTTAGTACTGTGTTTTTCAGTTTTCACTGAATTGATGCTCTGAACCTCTTTACATATTTTTCCTAACATTATAGAAAACAAAAATAACTATACTCCAACTTTTGATAAGTTCTTGCCGAACTTTATGTCTCAGGATGCCAATACTATATAGAAGCTCCAGGTTGGCTCTCACCATTAGAAGCAGTTACATACCCCAACTTATACAGACAATATAAGGTTATTCCATATAAAGATATCCTGTCAGAGGAAGGCCATCTAAAGCAAAGACAAGAGCTGAGACAACAGGGAATAGTTTTGGAATGGTGGTCCTACCTTCAGATGCAAGCGAGATATGTGAAAGATAAGAAAGAGTGGGGAATTAATAGACAAGATACGGGGCTTGACAAAATATTACTAGGTTCAGAGAAAAAACAAATTAAAAATATATATAAATATATGTTAGAATATAAATTATATGAGGAACAAGTCAAAGAAATGATGGTTACTTGGGCAATAGATTTGGGACATGCTATAAATCTGGACCAATGGCAGCAAATTTGGGAACGTAACAATAAAATCACATTGGCGACAACTTACAGTATAAGGAAAATCTTTATAAGATGCTTTATAGATGGCATCTGCCACCGGCTAGACTCGCAAAAATGTATAGTGGTTACTCACCACTCTGCTGGAAGTGCAAAAGGGAAAAGGGTACTTTTTTCCACGTTTGGTGGCCTTGTAAAGAAGTATAGGTTTATTGGCTTAGGGTTTGGAAATGGATAATAGAAATGACGGGTCAAAAAATCCAATATAAACCAGAGATGATACTACTAGGAATATTAGAAAAAAATATAAACAAAGATGATATATATTTAATTATACATGTGATAATGGCGGCAAGAATTTTTTTTGCCCAAAATTGGAAAGCAACTGAAGTGCCTAGCGGAGATGCGCTAATAAGGAAAATGTTGTATTGCGCAGAATTGTATAAGATGACTAAAGAATTAAAAAACCAGGAGGAAACAGAATACTACCTAATTTGGAATAAATTTTACAAATGGAGGGAAAAAAGAAGGAAGTCGATAGAAGGGATATAAATAGAGGAAGATTATCAGAAATGTATAGCTGCATATAAATATATAATATTTATTCTTATATGTATAGTATGGAATGATTAGACAAAGATATATGTCAAGGATGATACACTACGTTCAATGTTTTTTAATTTCTTTTTTACTTTTGTACTTAATAAAATTTATTAAAAAAAAGAAAACAAAAATAATATGTTCAGCATTCTGTATTCATTATCATTTTATCCTTCATTATTTGTTCATTTGTTTTTTCCATTATCTCCATTCATTATATATATATGTAAGTATGTATGTATGTATACATGCATGTATCTGTGTGTGTGTGTTGTTTGTTTGCTTATTTATTTATTTATTTATTTATTTATTTATTTATTTATATGTCTCCCATCTCACCATCCAAAGTGACTCTGGGTGGTTGTATCATAACATGCAACTATCATCAATCCATGGATTCCTACTTTCATACACAACTGCAACAGCTTAGATCAGGGGTCACCAACTTTTCTGGGTTGGTGGCTCGGTGGGAAAGGGAGGGACAGGCACCTTTATGCGTGCATGCGCACATGAGCAAATGTGGCTGTGTGCGTGTGCACGCGAACGGGGCTGTGAGCATACGCCCTCCACAGATGGGGCTGTTAGCACTGGTGCGTGGCTCGCGGCTCAGCTAACGCCAGTGCAAGAGCAGGGGATAAGCATGCGCACATGCGCGCATGTGCTGGCCAGCTACACACACAGCCCGGTGGCCAAGAGGCCCCGGCCCGGTAGTGGGCCCCAGCCCATATGTTGGGGACCTCTGGCTTAGATGATACCAATTCCCAATTTGTGAGATAGGTTTTAGCTCTTTTATTTATGAATAAACCTAAGCCATCACTTCCCTGCATGTATTTATCAGTTCCATTCTATAAAATCGTGGAGTAGTCACAAACTATCTGGAAATGGAGGAAGGTACCCACTTAGTTTGATATAAAATAAATAGCAAACTAGGACCCTAAGTCTTTTATATATTCTTTTTCATTTTAAAATATTTTCGAGCTCAATAATAAAACTTTCCACCTTTTTTTTACATAGGAAAAAACCTGCTGTTGATGAATATAGAGCACATTTCACTTTATAGGAGCCCTGGTGATTCAGTGGTTACAATGCAGTATTGCAGGCAAACTCTGCCCACAGCCTGGAGTTTGATCCTATTAGGGTTCAACATTAACTCATCCTTTCATCCTTTCAAGGTCTGTAAAATGAGGACCCAGATTGTTGGGGGCAATATGAAAATAATGCTTACATTGTAAACCACCCAGAGAGTACTGTAAAGCATGATGGAGCGGTTATAAGTCTAAATGCTATTGCAATTGCTATATTGGAGCTCTTAGGAGAACAATGAATGAGCAACGCAAATAGCCTCCTGCACAATCAGTATAGGAATATTTCCCATAATGAAGTGTTCAAAAGGTATTTACCTGACCAAATCCATATAGATTGGAGTAGTTGCTAATTATTCTGCAGTCTCAGGGGACCCTTAACTGCTGACAGAACAGAGTTTTTGCAAACTAATTTGCCTAATCCCATCAGAGCATGTTGTTTTTCACAAACCAGACATTGCGCCAGGAGAGGTGCAAGTCAAGATCAAGGGTCTAAATTATAATGAAGAGCCCAGTAGGGATGAGTTTCATGCTGAGTTTATTAATTTTTTAAAATGTAGACTGTTGGTCTAACCATGTTCTGTATTTCTGCAGGTGTGCGATGAGAAAGAATGCAGAGATCAAAGGGTTTTGAAATGATAACATCACAAGGCCAGACCCCTTACACAAACGCAGATCTGCATACATCTGAGCTTGAAAGTGTGCCATGGCTGAATAGTACCAAAATAATAATAATAATAATCTCTATGAAGACCCAATAACATTGGGAACACATATATTTACATTTTGATGAATTATGCCTGCTTTCATACATACTTGGGATATTCGATAAAAGATAATTATTCTGGTGTTTGTTATTGTGAGAATAAAAATGAAGTCTGCCTCTATATACAGGTAGTTCATGATTTACAACCACAATTGAGCCCAAAATTTCTGTTGTTAAGTGAGACATTTGTTAAGTGAGTTTTTGCCTCATTTTATGATCTTTCTTGCCACAGTTGTAAACTGAATCACTGCAGTTGTTAAGTTAGTAACAAGATTATTAAGTGAATCTAGCTTACCCATTGACTTTGTGTCATGTTCCAGCTGAAAAGCCCAATGAAGCAAAACACCAGAGACATTGCGATCTCTAATGTAAACTTTATTAGGCATAGCACACTGGCAAGTTAGAAAAAAAGCTAGCTCTGGCAATATGGCTCTCTGACAGTTCAAGTCAAGTTAGTAACAAGGTTGTTAAGTGAATCTTAACTTGACTTTGCTTGTCAGAAGGTCACAAATGACCCCAGGACATTACAATCGTCATAAATATTAGTCAAATGCTAAGCATCTGAATTTTGCTCACGTGACCGTGAGGATGCTGCAATGGTTGTAACTAAAAAATGGTCATAAGTCACTTTTTTCAGTGCCATGGTTACTTTGAATGGTCACTAAATGAACTGTTGTAAGTCAAAGACTACCTGTATTCTGCTTATAGAAAAGGAAGGCTATAAAAGAGAATAAGTAAACAGTTAAAAAAACATGGGCAATACCCATAGTGGCTAGAAATTATAATATTATAATACATCTGGAAGGCACCAAAATAGGGAAGATTAACATACATCTTAAGAGAGAGCATACACGGAGTAAATCTACATGTCAGGAATCTTCTTTAGTATCTCTCTCTCTCTGCGTATATGTGTGTGTATACATGTTTTAACCACAAGTTACAAGTATAGATGCACACATATATAGACATACAAAATGATGTGTGCTTATGTGTATAAAACCACATGTTAAAAATAGCATGGATAATGCTAATATATTCCACACTACTGTACAGCCCAGACATAGAACATAAATTCCACCTTCTCTTTTTCATGTACCTTAATAGTATTTCTTATCATTAATATAAGCTTCCTCCAATACAGCTTGCCAGAAGGAAAAAAAACTTTCCTGTGTAACATATAAAAACCATAGAAATAACAGATCAGAAGGTTTGTCCAATTACATTCATTGGCTTGCCTGGTCTTTAATTACGTTCACATCACCTTGAATTCTTTAAGATGAAGATTGTAGGAAGTAAACCTATATCATCCTGCAGGCAATGTCATGCTATGTATTGAATGATGGCAGCTTCCCTTTAATGCATGGTTGGTTTGTGAAGGTCTCAGTATGGTTTTTTCCATCTCATTGTCCATCCATCCATCCATCCATCCATGCATGCATCCATCCATACATCCATTATATCACCTAGCTATCCCTATGCAGCTATTGTCCACATCATTTGGAAGCATAATAGTTTATTATGAACTCCTCACATATGACGTTTTTGGATCTGTAATATTTAACCCACAGATTCTTGTAAAGATTTTGTATCATTAAATAGATAAACTATAGCTGTTAAAAAAAACCCTCCTCTTCAACATCTCCATCTGTTTCCAAACCTAATCCTGATATTGCAGTAGCCTTTGGGAAAATTACATTTCCCTAGTCTACTGTACTGGATTAATTTTTCTCTTTGTTTCTTACTCACTACAGCTGTCAGTGTTAGTTGCACCAGTTATGTGAGTCAGAATTTAGAGGATTACCAATTAAAAATAATCTACATAATTCATCAGATTCAGAAACACTAAACTGACACTAAACTGTCAGGAATAGCCAGCACCCCAGAAGACAAGCTCAGGATCCAAAAAGATCTTGGCAAACTTGAACAACGGGCCCTATCCAACAAAATGAACATTAATGTGGAGAAAAGCAAAATTTTACATTTAGGCAGGAAAAATCAAAGGTATGAGTACAAATTAGGTAAGACCTGGCTCAAAAACAGTAACTGTGAGAGGGACCTTGGAGTCCTACTGGATGATCACTTGAATATGAGCCAGCAATGTGCAGCAGCAACCAAAAAAGCTAATACAATCCTGTGTAAATAGAGGCATAGAATCAAGATCATGCGAAGTATTAGTACCGCTTTATAAAACCCTAGTAAGACCACATCTGGAATATTGCAATCAATTTTGGTCACCATACTACAAAAAAGATGTTGAAACTTTGGAAAAAAATCAGAAAAGAGCAACTAAGATGATCAAAGGCCTGAAGACTAAAACATATGAAGGATGGCTACAGGAATTGGGTTTGGCTAGTCTAAAGAAAAGAAGAAATAGGGGTAACATAATAGTATTTCAGATTCAAGGGGCTGCCACAAAGAAGAGGGGGTCAAATTATTTTCCAAAGCACCAGAGGGCAGGACAAGAAACAATGGTTGGAAACTGATCAAAGAGAGAAGCAACCTGGAATTAAGGAGAAATTTCCTAACGGTGAGGACAATTAACCAGTGGAACAGCTTGCCTTCAGAGGGTTGCGGGTGCTCCATCACTGGATGCTTTTAAGAAGAGACTGGACAGCCATTTGAAATGCTATAAAGCAGGCATGTCAAACTTGCAATGTCACGTGATGTCGCGTGACGTATCAGGACTTTTTCCCCATTGCCGGCAATGTGGTGGGTGCAGTTTCGGCCTGATGCTTCCAGCCCATGGGCCGGCAGTTTGACATGCCTGCTATAAAGTCTCCTGCTTGAGCAGGGGGTTGGACTAGAAGACTTACCTTGGCCCTTCCAACTCTGATGATGATCTGTGTGGATTCAGTTAACTGAAGTTTAACTTCTGAAGATAAAGTATTCTACTTTTTTATAACACCACTTTAGTTTGCATTAGTTGATGAGGTTTGCTCTGGACAGGTGGAGATTTTTGCATTTTATGTTTTGGGGAAAGACATACGGCTGGAAGTATATCTGAAAGCAATCAACCCCCGTGAAGCTTATGACTTCCCCTTCTAAAGCATTGTACAATACCATAAATATTGAGAATGAGAGTGAGTCTTTCTCTTTCTCTTAGTTTGTTAGCTTACAATAGCTGAAATTCCCACTTAATGTACAGGTGTGCTGGAGGGATTGCTGCAACAAGACCAGCTTATGTTAAATATATACAGTGCTTTTTTTGTAAAAAAAAAAAAAAAAGGTGCTGGAATTCACACACGTCATACAACCCGCCTTGCCTACCCTACAAGGTTCCATCCCAAAAAGGTGCCGGAACTCCATTCTGGGCGTTCTATGAGAAAAAAAGCCCTGAATATATATCTAGTCTGGACAGCCAGTTTGATGTAGTAGTTAAAACCCTGAGTTTTAATCTTCCCTTAAACATGAAGCCAGCTGGGTGACCTTGGGCCAGTCATTTTCTTTCAGCCCTAGGAACTTTATTATTATTATTATTATTATTATTATTATTATTATTATTATTATTATTATTATTATTATTATTATTATTATTATTATTATTATTATTATTATTATTATTATTATTATTATTACTACTACTACTACTACTACTACTACTACTACTACTACTACTACTACTACTACTACTTCTGAAATCTTGCTGAAAAAACTGCAGAGACAGTCTAGGCTAGGGGTCTTCAAACTTGGCCCTTTTATGACTTGTGGACTTCAACTCCCAGAATTTCTCAGCCAGCGTGCCTGACTGAGGAATTCTGGGAGTTGAAGTCTGCAAGTCATAAAAGGGCCAAGTTTGAAGACCTCTGGTCTAGGTGCTCACTAGAGTCAACCTTGACTCAAAGGTGTACACAAACACACACACACACACACACACACACACACACACACACGAGTTCCATATTATAACTATGTTTTTTTCTTTCAAAATTAGCCAATGTTCTTCTGAATGAAGCTCTTTTTCAACATTTCTCCATTGTTTCTTGTGTGTCCCTTTCAATCTTGCCTTTACACTCACCCCCACTGTGGAGGCATAAAAAGCTAAGCCTCACAGTGACTAGAGTGCTGATTTAACCAAGGGGCTTCCCAACCAGATCCCCTTCTTGAGACAGGAGGAGGTACTTTCATTTCCTTCCTCCTTTGTTTTTTTTTTAGTATCTTTAACTCAGCATCGACTGAACAAATCCTTGCAGTTTCCTTGACAAGATTTTTCAGAAGTGGTATGCCCTCAATCTTAGGGCTGAGAGAGACTGACTGGCCTAGGCCAGCAGCTGGCTTCATGTGTCAAGTGGAAATAGAACTCACAGTCTCCTGATTTTTAACCTGGTGTCACATTCTCACATTCTCCTCCCCCCTTTACAATTTCCCTTGGCAACACAACTGGGGCAACACATTCCACCCAATGGTAGGATTTCTTTCCTTTCCTCATTTATCAGTTTCAACTATAACAATAATATGGTCCTCAATGGAACCGCACCTACATGGAGGGAAGTGTGTGGTGGGGTGCCCCAGGTCTCTGTTCTGGGGCCAGTGCTCTTCAACATCTTCATCAACGATATGGACGAGGGGATAGATGGGGAACTTATCAAATTTGCAGACGACACCAAGCTGGCAGGAATAGCCAACACTCCAGAAGACAGGCTTAAGTTACAGAAGGATCTGGACAGACTTGAACACGGGGCACTATCTAATAAAATGAAATTCAATGGTGAAAAAAGTAAGGTTCTACATTTAGGCAAGAAAAACCAAATGTACAGGTATATTATAGGGGGTACCTTGCTCAATGGTAGCAACTGTGAGAGGGACCTCGGAGTCCTAGTGGACAATCACCTAATATGAGCCAGCAGTGTGCTGCAGCTGCCAAAAAAGCCAACACAGTGCTAGGCTGCATTAACAGAGGGATAGAATCAAGATCACGTGAAGTGTTAATACCACTTTACAATGTCTTGGTAAGGCCACACTTGGAATACTGTATCCAGTTTTGGTCACCGCGATGTAAAAAAGATGTTGAGACTCCAGAAAGAGTACAGAGAAGAACAACAAAGAGGATTAGGGGACTGGAGGTTAAGCATATAAGGAACGGCTGCTGGAACTGGGTATGTCTAGTTTAATGAAGAGAAGACGAGGGGGGACATGATAGCAGTGTTCCAATATCTCAGGGGCTGCCACAAAGAAGAGGGAGTCAAGCTATTTTCCAAGGCGCCTGAAGGCAGGACAAGAAACAACAGGTGGAAACTAAGCAAGGAGAGAAGCAATCTAGAACTAAGGAGAAACTTCCTGACAGTTAGAACAATTAACCAGTGGAACAACCTGCCTCCAGAAGTGGTGAATTCTCTAACACTGGAAGTTTTTTAAGAAGAGACTGGACAGCCATTTGTCTGAAATGGTATTGGGTTTCCTGCCTGAGCAGGGGGTTGGACTAGATGACCTCCAAGTCCCTTCCAACTTTACTATTATTATTATTATTATTATTATTATTATTATTATTATTATTATTATTATTATTATTATTATTATTATTATTATTGTTGTTGTTGTTGTTGTTGTTGTTGTTGTTATTATTATTATTATTATTATTATTATTATTATTATTATTATTATTATTATTATTACCAATGCCTAATCATTTCTGCTTTTTCTGTTTTTAAGTCCTCAAGATTACTTTAAAAACACTTGAGTGCCATTTGGCTACCATTTGCTTTGTTAATTCCTCTCTCTCTCCCTCCCTTCAGCTTCACCTAAAAAGGCGATTTTATTCTGCTCTGGTAGGAGAAGGAATGGCAGAATCTGGGGGCTGAATTAAAAGAAGAATCAGCCTAGAGTCTTTATGTGAGCTATGTTCAACTTCCCTTCAATTCCCTTGATCCTTGGAGTTAGATACTCCAAGCAGGAGCTAACCATTAGTTGCGAAGATGATTAGCAATACATCAATTTAATTGGATCTTCATGTTCTTTTGCATCTGATAGCTTCATAATTTAGCTTTATAATCTGCATCTGATCAAATAGATTATCATCTATGGAAGTTCCTACTCTTAGTATAAAACCAGTTTCATCTACCAGTAAAGACCAGATGGATTAATTTGTCAACTGCTGAAAAGATGGACTTTTGTTTGCTAAAATCAGTAAATACAGACTATCACAACTCTGACTTTGTTTGGCATATGGAATTTTCTATATATTTCTGTTAATGGTAGTTCTACAAAGAGCAAAATATATTAAAAAAATATGAGGTAAAGGAAAGCAATGGCAGCATTTTTTTTTCTATTCCTTTTGCCTCTTTATGGTGATGAAGATGGTGTTTCTATTTGAGTAGCTGCTAAATCTTGTGAATTATAGCTGAAAACAGTGCTCAAAATGGAAATTGAACCTGAATGGAGTTCCTTACTTATATGATGTGCCATTCTACCAGCATTCATTTCCATTTCATTTATATGTTTTTGTGGGTTAGATTTGACATGTCTAATATATTGTAAAAGCTAAAGGGTAAGTATTTCCCTCACTGTTTTATTAATGACCAATTGGGCTTTCACCCCCAAGGCCTAGGTTTTAGCACAATACTTTCACATATGCATACTCCATATCTAAATGGAATAAATTTATGAAAATGGTTTAATTAATTCTCACCATGAGCTAGAACAAACAAAATAAAATAGGTAAAGGTTTGTGGTGCACATTAATATCTTTAATCAGAATGTAGGCTGCCCACAGTTGCATGACTGCAAGATTGGTGGCATATAAATTTAATAAATTAATATGTCCTAGATTTTCTTGATGTTTGTTTTTTCACGTAAAAATTTTCATGTAAAGTGGGTCACCATCTGTTTGGATCTGATTTTATGCCATTTTCCACAGAGGTCGTTGCGCAAATGTTATGATTGTTAAGTAAACCTGGTTGTTAAGCAAACCCATTGTTCACTATGAAGCGGTTTTTGCTGGAACTCAGAAGTAAATGCTGGTTTTTGGCAAAACTGTCATAAATTGCAGTCACATGACCACAGGATATAGATTTTGCCTGCAAGGGTTGCAGAAGTTGTGTGCTAGAAAGGAAGGGCTGTATCTTGATGGTGGCAAAGAGTGAAATTAGTCATCCCTGTTTTATATATAGCTAAATCTCAGGGGAACCCTTTTTCATGCAGCTCTCCATCTCATATTATTTACTGGGAGGATCAGGGACTGTTTCATCATTAATGCAAGAAAACAAAAATTACCTGCTATTGATTTGTGTCCATGCATTTCACACATGCAGATGGGAAGGGTTTTTTTGTTTTGTTTTGTGATGACAATTCTGGCACCAGGAGTGTATTTCTAGCCATCCATTAACAATCCCCAGATGTCACTGGGAACATTTTTCTTCTTTTTCGGTGCACACTGAAAAGTATTGCTTTTTTTTTTTTTTAATTCCATGGCTGACAAAGAGCAGGTGTAATTCTCTTTCTGAGCCTCCCATAACAACAGCCATTCGGCAAGACTTCACCAAAAAGCAGAAAGCAAAATATCCATATTTATTTATTTGTGACTCAAATTTATAGGGCCACCTATCTCATACGAAGTGACTCTGCGTGGCATACAATAATCAATAATTTAGCTCTGGGACAATGCCTCGGTCTCTCTTCCCTTCTGGATTTTGATAATAATATAATATAATATAATATAATATAATATAATATAATATAATATAATATAATATAATATAATATAATATAATANGCAACGCAACGCAACGCAACACAACACAACACAACACAACACAATACACTTGCTTAGCAAATGCATGTAGCACTTCAAGTGAATCATCCTGTAAGATGCTAAAGAGTTTTGCTGGAATTACATAAATTCTTGCAGCCTTGTCAGCAATTTAACTTCAGTTATTAGGATATCTGACTCTAGTTCAGTTATCATTATAATATAATATATTATAATATATTATAATATTATAATCAAATATAATGTATATTTCATTAATTTTGGTGGGGTTTTTTGGACAGTTTTTACAGATATTCATGCCACCTCCTGTTTACAGCTTCCTTTTCCGGTAGAAAAAGAAGGAGGAAAAAACCAACTTTGGTTTTTTTTATGCTTGGTTCAAAGGTTTTATTGATTTATGTAATTTCCTTAAATAAATCTTTTGACCTTTTGACCATTTTATAATTATCCTGATTTCTTTGCATGCCATTTACATATAATTCATCTTTTATTGCTTTTGCTCAAAATTAAGTACAGAAGCTGAGGAAATTTTCTTCTGTCTCTTTGCCTATTGCTTTCTGCCTGTCTTCAGCTATGTTCCATTTGTGAGTAAGCAACCATTTTAGTTTCTTTGTTTTTTAAATTTTTGGATATTGTTGTTTGCTTCATCTTTAATGATGTCATAAATTTCAGACTGGAGTTCTTCAAACATTCTACTATTAAGTCTATTAAATCTATTATTTACCTTCCCATATTAACAGAAGGAAAATTGCTGAGATTGTAACTTGTTGATTGGATGGTTTTATTCAGTTGTAATTTGTCGATAGGGAGTTCATGATCTGAGCTACAGCCAGCACAAAGTCTTATTTTTGCTGTCTGAATAATGCTGCTTGTTAATCTTTGTTTGCAATGTATACAATCAATTTAATTTCAGTATTGTCTTTCCATTGATGATCATATATAATCTTTTAACTGTTGGAATAATCTAATTGCTATAAATATTGCAATTTCTTGGCAGAACTCTGTTAATTTTGGTTCTGGTTCATTTTGTAAACACAGAGGCAAATTTCCTCATTATTTCAGATGCATTCTATTCATCTGAAACTTTAGCATTCTAGTCTCTTATAATAAATATGATGAGGTGGTTTTTTGGCGTTGTGTTGGCAAAATACAACTGTTTAATTTCAACTATTTTAGCCTCTGTGGTTGGAGCATAGATTTGGATCATCATAATATTTATTGGCTTATTTTACAGTTGAATTCTATTATTTTCTGTGTTGTATCCAAGCATTAATTTGACTTAATGTTGATGGCTGTTTCAATTCCTGTAGGGTGTTTTTATCTCTAATGGAAGACTGATAGGAAATGATTTATTCCAATCCATTTCAATTTGCCAGTTCCAAGACTTTCAGTATTTAGGTTTCACATTTTTATTCTTAATAACAACTTTGTCTTGTTTCATGATTCTGACATTCAGAACATTTACATCACAGGTGCCAGCATTATACATACCTGTGCAGACCTTTTATTTGGCCTCTAGCTATATAGACAACTGAATGTCCTTTTGACTTTGATCTACTCATATCATAAACATAATTAGACTTGTCCTTTTCTTTTCTCCTGCAGATTATTGGATACTTTCAGACCTGGGACAGACCTCCTCCTCCTGCTGAATCTCAAATATCCATTTGAAGTTTTTGGGTAAAATATAGGGATGTTTTGCCAGTTCCTTCAATGCTATACTAATAATATTGTATTGCTATGTGTATGTGTGTGTTTGTAATTCCACCAGCTGATTCATGGACTGAAGAGCATATTCTCTCATTGGTGGATGGAGTAATTTCCCTATTGGAGAGCAGTTGACTGGACACTGGGGAACTCAGAATAAGCCAAATATTAGTAGCTGTTGATCACTGAGTTGAAATCTATCAGCCTTGCATTGGACCATTGTGGTAAATGACATTCCAGCCCTCAGAGACTTATAACTTCAAAGTATGGCCCTCATTTCCTGGAAACTAGATAACCACTTCCTATGGCAGCAGGAAGATTGGTTTGAAAGTAGAGGATTCTAACATTCAGACTCCCTGTCAGTCCTAAGGGGCAAACCTGACCAAGAAATAAAATCCACGGAAGCCTTAAAAAATAGCTATTGGCTATAGTAACATAATAATGTGGATCTCATCATGCTTCCCCTCTTCCCTCCAGTCTAACTTCAGCTCCTAGAGTTTGGTCCAACTGGGAAATATTTTTAAGGTATTTCGGATTTTGACCACTCTATTGTAGAAACTTTCAGAATTTCTATGGAAATTCTCAGTCATCCAGGTCATGGTTATTCCAAAGGTGCTTTTTCAAAAGGCAACTGGACTTGGATGATATGGATGAGGGGATAGATGAGGAACTCATCAAATTTGCAGACGACACCAAGCTGGCTTAAGATACAGAAAGATCTGGACAGAAGACAGGCTTAAGATACAGAAGACAGGCTTAAGATACAGAAGACAGGCTTAAGATACAGAAGGATCTGGACAGACTTGAACACTGGGCGCTATGTAACAAAATGAAATTCAACTGTGAAAAAAAGTAAGGTTCTACATTTAGGCAAGAAAAACGAAATGCACAGGTATAGTATAGGAGGTACCTTGCTCGGAGGTACCCCCTCCTCCTCCTCCTCCTCCTCCTCCTCCTCCTCCAATGTCTTCAAGGAAAAAGTCCAGTTGCCTTTTGAAAAAGTCCCTTTGGGATAGCAAATTTAACTTCTTTTAACTTCTATGTACTTCATCTGCCGATGTCCATATATATAAGTGTAATCCAGCTATATTTTCCTTCCCACTATTTCATTTTTTGGCATTTTAGGCTCCAACCACAGGCAGCCTATCGTGCCTGCGTGTTCTGTTGATTTCAGATTGAACTTGACTGTTGAACTCATCAATCTGTTCTTCCGCATCAGTGGTTGGATCATAAACTTGGATAACTGTCATAGTAAAGGGTTCTCCACAAAGTTTAATTGATATTATTGATTGACTGCATTGTACTCGAGTGCAGTCTTTGAGATACAGTATCCTTCCTGTCTCGGAAAGCAGTGCCATTCCTAATTTGTTTTTCGTGTTCTGAGTACTAAACAATATAATCTTCTGACTGAAAAATGTTCAATTCCAGTCCATTTCAATTTGCTGATGCCCAAGCTATTAATGTGTAGTCAATTCATTTCATCTTCCACCTTGTTGAGCTTTTTCATGTTCACACTTATGTTCCATTTTCTCTTTTTAATTCTGTCTTTGCAGCTTCAGATTTTTTTTGTATAGTATCAACAACTAGATGTCCCAAAGGCTTTAATCTAGCCACATCATCAACACCATTAGTAGTCCAAATATAAATCATCCTCAGTAGTATTTTGAGTGCCCTCTGACCTGAGAGACCTATCATCGGGCACCATATTGCCAATGCTTTAATAGTCCCCATTTCTACTTATCTTTTATCCATGATTATGTTTCTTGGAAGTTTTGATTGTACAACCTGATCTGGAGGATAATAAATGTCTCCTTTGTTCTTCAAAGGAGCAAGACTGTCAAGACTGCATATGTTTGCCCATGTAGACTATCACTGGGGAGAAGAAATCACAAAGGTCAGTCAAGTAATTCATCAAAAAAGAAAAGAAGAAAGCTATGAATCCTCATTGCTGTTTTAGTTGTAACTGATGCAAAAAACAGGATCTGTTTTTATTAAGTCTTGTCTTGCTAACATCACATAGATAGTGTATGCATTTTTACAAAATATTAAGGGACAGTCCTGACTCACAGCCATTAACAAAAAATAGTAAGGGCTCACACTCCTGAGAATTGTTCTTCAAACACGTATAGATTTGCTATCTGATCTAATTTAAGCAACATCACGCAATGGAATATATTCCTATCAACTCTGTCATGCTTGTCATAACATGGCATTGAGGAGTGGACGGCTCTTTCCCAAGTGGAATTCCTGGTAAAGAACTGTATTATTTAATAGAGTTCTTTTTATTTAAATTTGCCTATCTAACTTTCTGAAACAATGGTCGGAAACTGATCAAGGAGAGAAGCAACCTGTAATTAAGGAGAAACTTCCTGACAGTGAAGACATTGTCAACTAATTGGAACAGCTTGCCTTCAGAAATCGTGGGCGCTCCATCACTGGAGATTTTAAAGAAGAGGCTAGATAGTCACTTGTCTGAGACGGTATAGGTTCTTCTGCTTGAGCAGGGGGCTGGACTAGAAGACATCCAAGGTCCCTTCCAGCTCTATTCTATTCTATTCTATTCTATTCTATTCTATTCTATTCTATTCTATTCTATTCTAGTCTAGTCTAGTCTAGTCTAGTCTAGTCTAGTCTAGTCTATTAACTATGTAATATCATATAGATATATATCTATCATATATATTATATTATATATAATATAGATGGACATATTTTATATGTCCATCTATATTATATAGATAATGAAAAAAAGCAGATAATGAAAAAAGCACAGAAATAACAAAAAACTAAAAGTGTAATAAGAAAGTAAAATAGAAGAAAGCAGAAAAATAATAAGAATGGATATAAAGGTATTTAAAAATAGTCGCATCTGATATTCTTTACAGCAGTTCTAAGCATAATTATATTTTAAGCCCTCTCTCTAAAGTTATACCATGAATGTCTTTCTATAATGTATTCTAAGCATCAGAACCTAAATCACAAGTTCATTTTTTTCCTTATTTTTTATACAAAAACTCCATAAGGGGTTTCCACTCACCAAGAAATGTAGATATTATCTTTTTTCTATTCACATAAGTATGTTTATTCATCTCAGCATGTTATCTCAGTTTCACCAATCATTCCTTTATGTGGGGTAGTACCAAATCTTTCCATTTTTGTTCATATAATAATCTTGCCACAATAATGATATATTGAAATACTTTTTATCCATGAAACTTAAAAGGAAAAGTTCTGGCTTCAAATGAATATTAATCTTTAATATCCTTTCTATTAATGTATGAATTTGAGTCCTTTTTTAAAGCTTTTTACATGTCCACCAAATATGATAAAATGTCTCTTCAGATTGTTCAGATTTCCAACATACATTTGAAATAACTTCATGCATTCTGGATAAATTCTCTGGTGTCGTGTACCAACGATACATCTTTTTATAAAAATTCTCTTGAAGATCATAACATAATGTACATTTCAACCCTTTCAACCATATATTTTCTCATAGATCTATCTGTATATTTCACAGGTAGTTCTCAATTTACAACCACAGTTGAGCTTAGAACTGAAGTTGTAATTTTTTGCGGTTAAGCAAGGCACACTCACGTGACTGCCTTTCTCAACAACTGCAATCTTGGCTCTCCTTTTTGTGGTTGTTAAATGACCATACAGGTCATTAAGAAGAGCTTGGAGAGCTTTAGGGTAAGAGGGAGGCCCTATGTAATGGCTGCCCCAAATGCCAGCTTGGAAGATGAGGAAGAGCCAGCTCTGGGGACATCAAAGAGACACAATGGGGAGTGTGAAGTGGACCCGGAAGGCTCCATCACAGGAGCAGATGGTCAAGGCAAGATAATGCTGGGAATGTTGGGGGAATCAATGAGAGAGCGACCGGACAAATTTGAACCAGCCCTAAATTATCTACAAATCCATTGTCCTATCAAAGCAAAGCAGCTTGATCAATCTATCTATCTACAGTTGAAAGCCTTATAAGAAAGAAACAGAGAGAGTAAAAAAGATGGAGGGAGGGAGGAAGTTGATGTGGAAGTGGGAACCATTCTGAAAACAGCCATAATTCCCATGATCTCTCAAAAGAGAGTGAAAGACAAGAACCGGGATTGCAATTGTTGAGGAAGACAGTTTACTTGTGTTAAAACAATCTGTTTTGATTTTTGGCAAAATGCCAGTGAGCTCTTGGATTAAATTGTTCTTGGACCAGCATCTTTTATTAGGGTTTAATTAAATTTAAATAATTACCGGTAATACAGAACCAAGAAGCAATAACAGTTCCAGCCTCATCCTTAAATCAAATCCTCACAACATTTTTGGGTCTTGAAAATGATGCTCTATGCATCAATTATGTCGCAAGCAATATTAGGTAAGGTAAGAAATTCTTCAGTTAGGAGGACTTTTTTTTTGATGGCAAGAGCTGTCAATCAGTGGAATGGGCATCTTCATGAAGTAGTTCATTTACCTGAATAGCTATCTTTCTGAAATCCAAAGTACTTGGATTAAAGTCCTTCCAATACTATGCTTCTATGAACAATATAGATGTATATCATATTGTAAAGTTGTTGAAGACATTCTTCTTAAGATTGAATCATAGTTCTGCTTCTACTCCTTGTTGATTTCATGCAAATTGAGGCACTGGAGAAATTGAGCCATTGGCTTCTACACAAGGTAGGATTCTGTTAATCCAGGGCTTAAAGTTGCATCAATATCTAAATTGTGTATAATTGCAAGAGAAATGATTTTTTTTCTTCTGGAAACATTTATATTGAATTGAATTATATTGAATCTGTAGGAATGATAATAATGGAAGAGCATGTTTCAGAAAACAGGTGCCTCGTTTATATAATCCCTGAATACTTGAAGTCATAAAGCTTTGGAGCAAAAGTAAAAAAAAAAATCCTAGAAAATCTCTGGCCAAACTAATCCATGTAATAGTTAACTATAAATTTAGGGAGTATCTAATGGAAAAAATTACACCAGAAATAGTTCTTTGGATACTATTTGTTGAAATAGCATATATTTGTATGGCATAAATTGTAACTAGAAGGAAAGAATAAGAAAGGATTGGCTGCAAATTGTGCAGAAGTCTAGTCATATAAATGCTAATTAAAACATTTGACAGTACAATTTCTCATATTTCTCTAAACAAAGCAGGAAGCAAAATAGCTACATTAAGGATAATGGAGCTGTATTATTATTAAGATTTCTAAAGAAATAGCAAATGACAGCCTCGTCTTTCTAATGATGTCATGCATCACCGTCATATCCCATACTCGCCAGAAGCTATTTCTTTTCTTTATGTCTTTAAAAAAAATAAACCTGGTCCCTAATCTAAAAAGGTTGCTCATCCTTTTTCTAGGTATACCATTTTAGACAGCAAACAGATATTGAATATTCTGCCACATCAAAATAAGCTGCCTACATGGAAAACCTCAAGAGACCAAGATTTCCTGTTTAGATCTTTATGATATGCTAGTTTTTGCTGTGTAGACTTGTTGAGCCTCAACTGTAAAAACTGATTCATTCATGTTTGTCTTTAAGAAGAGGAGATGATCGGCTAGTACCCCTAAACTGCATCCGAGGTGGTGGAAAAGAAGGTGATGGGATGTGTAGGATAGTTGGAAAGGAGGAAAGAGGAGAGGTCGTGGTTAAGAGGGGGAGGAATGAAGAGGGAAGTAGGTAGGAAGGTTGAGGGAGTGTGGATGCGGGGGGGGGGGGACCGCTGGTTATTTCTAAATACTGAGTAGGCTTTTTATGTGTTTGTTTTTCTAATGAAACGCACCATATTTGTATTATTTGTCCATATGTTTATTTGAAAAATTAATAAAATTTGTAAAACAGTAAAACTGATTCATACATAAGTAAGTTTGCTCTGTGTCTGCATAGACCAGGGGTAGGCAACCTTGGCTCTTTTATGACTCGTGGACTTCAACTCCCAGAATTCCTGAGCCAGCATGACTCAGCTTGGAAACCTCTCCCTTTCCCCTCAGCATGGCTGGCTCAGGAATTCTGGGAGTTGAAGTCCACGAGTCATAAAAGAGCCAAGGTTGCCTACCCCTGGCATAGACCTATTAAAAACAGTCTGCTTCTTTCTGCCCCAATTCAGCAGTCAATTTTAATGCAAAAATATCAGTTTACAGGAAAGGTGGTATAATCTGTTTTTTTTTCTAGTTGGTAATCAGTCTGGGTTTAGTTGTAGATTAAATCTCTTGATAGCATAATACATAATATTAATCCATTCAGGCTGAATCATTCTAAGAGCCAGGTCTGGATAGCAGGTGGGATTGGGGTTTTTTGGTGGGTTTTGTCCAAGTTAGTTTTGAAATTGTGGGCTATACACAGGCACTGATATAACCACTAGTATTAGTAGATTAGATTTAATTCAGCTGTAAAATGGGGACCCAGATTGTTGGGGCAATATGCTGACTCTGTAAATTGCTTAGAGAGGGCTGTAAAGCACTATGAAGCAGTATATAAGTTCTATTGCTATTGCTGCTGCTATTCAATCATTATGTGCTGAATGTGTGAATTGGTCTAAGTTTTTCCCATGGAGTTTTTTTTATGAGAAATGCATTTTTCAACTAACAGAGTAAAGATAGGTGGATAGATTCCTATTTTGCAATGGTGCCAGCACAGCACTGTTAATAGTTTTAAGGAGTTAGATTTCGTTCACAAGAAAGGCTTTGGATATACTTTTGTTGTGAAACTGATTATCAGAAACCAGACTAAATGCATCTTAAATAAGAAAATTGAAGTCATAGATGTGTAAGTTTGAAGCACAAAAGGATGGAGAATCGGTGTCTCAAGGTGCATTTTTGTTGGTTTTTTGGGGCACTGTTGTTCAACCTGAGCTTCATGATACAAATTCCATCTTGCTAGTTGTTGTTCTTGCCCTGTTGTTTGTTGGTGAATTTCAGATGAACAATAAATTAAATGTTCAGCATCTTTGGGAACCATAAGAGCATTTGGACTATTATATATAACCACTGGTATAATGATACAACTGGGATTTGCATCAGTAAAAAGTCTTTGTTTGATCTTTTTGATTAATTTATAACATTTCTATTGGAGCTGTAGATGCAATGGCACTGACTGTTTTGCACCTCATGACTTATTGACCAACGGGCTGGTACAGTGTACAAGTAATTCTTGACTTATGACCCTAATACCACTCGATCAAGCAGGGAAGGTATGCTGCAGACCCGATCAGTCAAAGAATTTTGAGTGGTGGGTTCTAGGAAGAGAGCCTTCTCTGCCACTTTCCTCACACTAGGGAACATCCTGTCTTCAGAGTTGAGGCAGGCCCCCATTTTCCTAGCCTTCTGCATAGGGGTCAAAACTTGGCTCTGCAAACCATGGAGTTAGCTGGACCCACGAGAATTCCCCTGCCTATATTAACTAATGGTAAATGTTTCTCTCTGAGCTTGGTCATTTTCTTGCAGATGCAAACTAGGTAACATTAACAGTGTTAACATCACTAGCACTGTTGATGTTACCTAGTTTAGGTAGTGAAATATCTGCAAGAAAACAACCAAGCTCAGAGAGCACCAAGGACCCCTCAACTATATGACTGATTGCTTATGTGCCATTAAATCAACAGCAGCGGATTTTCTCCACGATGACAACTATATGATATTATTATTAATTTTTTCTCTTTCACTGAACAAATACTAGGTCTCCACTAATTCGCTAGTACTGGAAACAGCTTGCTGAATCTTTCTGTTCCACACATTAATTCTCATTCTCACTTGCGGCACAGTAAGTGGTGACTAATTTGTGACCAATTATCCCCAGAAAATCCTTCATGAAAAATATAATCAAGGGATCTGTTAAATACTTGGAAGGGAATCCTTCAGGAATTCCATGTTTATAAACTAGGTTGGGATTTAAAAAAACAATATATCCCAGTGATGGCGAACCTATGGCATGTGTGCCAGAGGTGGCACTTAGAGCCCTCTCTGTGGGCACGCGTGCCGTCACCCAAGCCCCGCCTCCCCCCACGGCTCCCTGGAGGAGAGTTGCCCCTGGGCGCGTCCCGCATGTAGCAGTGCAGCCAAGGACATGGCAGCTGGGCAGCAGGGACAAGACTCTGCCCTCATACCTCATTGTGTGCAGATGATGCTGCGGGGCGTGGATGGAGGGCATGGTCGCTATGGCACTGCCAGGCTGCCTGGACGATCTGTGGCAGGCCATGGAGGCGGTGGGTGGCCCTGCGGGTGGGCAGGGTGGGGGCAGAGCAGGTGGGGCGGGGCAGGTGGGGCAGTTTTTGGGCACTCAGTCTCTAAAAGGTTTGCCATCCCTGATATATCCCAATGTAAGGTTTTCCACTTAGCCTCACAACTGGTTTACCGAGGAGCTTAGCCTCACTCCCTGGTTTACCGAGGAGCTGAGAGAGATGAAGCGCTGGAAAAGACGCCTAGAGAGCAGTTGGAGGGCGAGCCGAACCGAATCCAATCGAGCACAGGCAAGGATACAGGTTAGATCCTACCTAGTGGCGATGAGGGTGGCGAGGTTTAATTACTACTCCACCCTCATTGCGTCATCAGATAATCGCCTGGCCACCCTCTTCAGGGTGACTCGCTCCCTCCTCCAGTTGGGGGGGG
>NW_015386634.1:661963-678632 GCF_001527695.2 Protobothrops mucrosquamatus | reverse complement strand
TTGATCAAAATAGAGTTGGGTGACCCCCATCTCTCTTCGTGGCTGGTAGAGAGATGAAGGCAACAACCAGAAAAGATGTCTTCCACCTTTTATACCTTTCCAGAACAAAAAGATCAGGTCTTGGTACTAGGCATAAGATGGCACAAAAAAACAATTCCTAGATGATGACTCATACACAGCAACCCAGGCTCCATCCGTAACTCCTTTCCCCCCTCCCCTTACTGTGCTCTTTTCATATAAGCAATCACCTATACCTAAAGCATGAAGCCCTTACTTTTCCAATATATATATATATAAAGCATCTGATCAAGCAATTAACTACAAAATAATGATTACAAAATAACAAAACAATGATTACATGATAACACTATAAGTATCAATATAAAATGGTTACTATGTGTAAAATAAATGCTAATGTCAAACTTAAACATACTAAAATCATAAGCACAATAAAATCCCTTCACCAAGATAAAGCAATGGCAAACTACTTCTATACTGTACCCAAGAAAGCTTGATGAATGAAGTCTGTGAAGTCATTAGCAACTGACCTTATATTTAAGGTTTACAAAAGGGCCTGAAGACACTTCATTGTTTGTTGAGTTTTAGTAAATCAATCTACGAGTCATTAGGACTTCCCTTTTCTTCTGTGTACCTGCCATTTCCACACTCTTGCACTCAAATACACATGCACACTTAGAAGCATTTTGCTAAAAGTGTTATTTTGGATTTGAAAACTGTGCACATCACATTCACAGGAGAAGTAACCAAACGGAATATTTGAAATAAATGGAGTGGTAACAGGTGAGCAGACAGGCAGGAGAAAAACAAATCTAAATTCAAATTCTGATCAGTTTTTAAGCTCCCTGGAGAATGCAGGCAGCTTTCTTTCCTTCTGTTATCCTTCTTTTGGCAGGCTGGATCACCATTTGTTTCTTTCTGCTGATGTTTTTAATTGATTTGTCTGGTATTTTAATTTAAAATCTGCTTTTAACTGGATGATTGTTAGACACACCGAGTGACAGTTTTTGGCAGATATAAATTTGTAAGACATAAATTCAATACATCACGCTGAGCTATAGGATGTGAGCAACGTAACAGAATCCGAATAATCAAGAAGAGTCAAATGAATCTCAATAGTAGCTTAATTATTTCATGGATCTGAACTTTGGGGAAAAGTATGGATCTGGTATTTTTCAGAACATTAAAAGAATAGGACTACATTGAATCCAAATCAAACTTAGGTTTACTGAAAGTTGAACTATTTCATTTGAAATATTGGGATAGAAAAAGTGAAATAAGTTGTTCTAATCCCATATATGCACTTTGATTAGAACAATTAAGCAGAGTTAAGATTCATAGGGGTATTATGATTTAACTATTAATTGATTATTGCTATTAGGTTACTGTTACACAGTAAAGCTTTATTAGGTCAAAACTATCGATAAGGATATAGAATGGTATATTCTACATTCTTAGGTATATCTGGTTGAAATTTAGGCTCTTTATAAAGCAGTTATAAATTTCCCATGTCATCTCTTGATCAAAGAAATGAGTGAAAACAAAGGACAAAACAAGCTGCCTATGAGACTACTATGACAACTGGAGAAACACCAGTTTTTGTGTTTCTAAACATATTTCTTGTGTTTTAAATGAGCAACGTTAAAAAAAGGTGTTTGTTTTTATGTATTTATACATTCATTCAGTTATTTAGCTTACAGTGGATTGTAATAACTCAAGCCCAAAACCCATGGGCAATCAACTTCCTGTAGTTCCCAAGCAAGCATGTGAAATCGAAACATGCTTTCCCAAATGACAATGAGAGGAAAATGTTTTGTGAGGAAAATATAGGGAAGGATGGGGCCCAGATTTGTCTTTCTCTCCAATCTCTGCTCAACTGCCTCCTCTAAAGCAAGTAGCAAGTTGAAAGTTTGGAGGTATGACTGTTTCTGCTAAAGCGAGGAAGGAAGGAGGAATCTTACTGTATAGCTCAGTTTTGGAAATATCTCTCTCTCTCTCTCTCTCTCTCTCTCTCTCTCTCTCTCTCTCTCTCTCTCTCTCTCTCTCTCTCTCTCTCTAAAAACACACTATAGTCAAATGATATGTAAAACAATAGAAGAGAATATTTGTAGCTCAAAGTTGAACTGTGGGATCTTTGGTGCTCTCTAGCTTGATTTTCTTGCAGATGCTTCATTACCAAACTAGGCAACATCTGTCTAGGTAATGAAATGTTTGCAAGAAAACCACTAAGCTCAGGGGGTACCAAGGACCTCCCTCCATTGTAAAACATTCCATTACTCTCCACTATTATATTTAATGTAGAATTCTATAATACCATAGTTTCTAAAAATAAGCTTGATTTGTTCAGACTTTAGATTTACTACCTAGAGCAGGGGTCACCAACCCTTGGTCCATGGACCAGTACCGGGCCACGACATGCCAGCAACTGGGCCGCACAAACAAACAAAGCCCCATCTGCGAGATGCAAGCAGCACACAAAACCAGGTACCCTCCGGTCTGCGAAAAAACCTTTCTCCAAGGAACTGGTCCCTGGTGTCCAAAAGGTTGGGGACCTCTGAGCTAGTGGGTGTATCATGCTCTAAAGATTCCTAGCATGTTTAAATCAAAATCAGTCTTACATCTTCTTTGAGATAGGAATTAGGCTAGTGAATACATTTGAGTTTTTGATAGCATGTTGTGGAAAATTGTAAGAAAAATGTCTGCCCTGGAGGAAGAAATCTTCCATTCACCAATGGGTTTCTGCAAGGCATGTAGCCTGTCATAAAGTAACAACTAATCAAAAGCCAAATTTGTGAGTTTATTCTGCATCATCTCTGTCTCTGTTCTTCTCTTGCCACAATCAAACAAGTCTTGTCAGAATATGTGATATTGGGTGCTAGCTTGCTTTTTTCTTGCTCTTTTACTTTTTCTTCTTCTTTTTTTTTGGATCTTGCATCAAGATTTACCATTTTACATTTTATCTTCTAATAACGCTTATGGTTTGCAAAATAGAGAGACATTATTCTGGTTAATACCAATTCTGCATGGCAGCTATAGTGGAAAAAAACTATTTGAAATAATCCTATAGAAAATGGCTCAGAATTAATACTTGGAAAATTCATGGAGATTTATTCTGAGTAAAATTTGTATAGATTTTGACTTCTAATCTCCCCAATACTTCAAGTACAGAATCACCATTTATTTTTAAATTCTAGGAATGCTCTGACAAAATGTACTGTCCAAAATTAATGTTTTTTTAGTTATCTGAATTGCACTAAAATAAATGTTGACATGAATATTCCATTCAGCAGCATGTGGTATATATATGCAGGTCTTGGCGTATTCGGGTCTTTTCCCGTGTAAGATTGAGAGTATCTTGGCGACATTTCGACGAGGTCCCACTCGTCATCTTCAGGCTGGGGTCTTCGACTTCGTGCTTGTGCGAGCAAAGTGTGATCGGAGCTGCCGTCTCTCTATAAATATTGGTGTGTGTGTGTGGAGTGCTGGCTTTGTTGCTGTAGGTGGGTTGGCTGGCTGTGTAGGGGTTATTGTTTGCGGATTGTTCAGCTGTTTCGTAACATCCTGAGTAGTTGAGGTGCTGGCTGTGTGCCCATTAGTCTTTTGTGTTATAATGACCTGGGTAATGGGTTGTGTGATTACATCCTGAGATCTAGTGTAGTGATATCCTGAGTTTTGTGTTGCAACATCCTGGGTGGTTGGCTATGTTGTAACATCCTGGGCTTTAGCATTGTAACCTCCTGAGTTCTGTGATGTGATGTCCAGAGCAGAAGGCTGTGATGTAGCATACCGGGCTTTGGTTTGGCTCCGAGTTTGCGGTCTAGCTCTGTGTTCATGGCGTGTGTCCATTTGCTTTGTGTGGGGGTCGGAGGGATGTACAGCAGCTGGTGATGTCATCATGGTTTGGCTTCTAGATGATGGTTGCATTTTGTCTGAGGGATGGGTTTGGGCTTGGGTTTGGGTCTGGTGAGAGTGAATGGTGGTGGTGTACTGTATTGTTCTGGGTCCGGTGTCAGTTTTCATGGCTAGGACTCGTTTGTTGATTAGGGCTAGTTTCCAGATGTCTGGTAGGCGGGAGGTATCATCACGTTTATTCATGTTGTGGGGGTGTTTTTCTATTTCGATGGCTTCCATAATTATTCTCTTGTTGTGGTGTTCAGTTTTGGAGATTAGTTTGGTTCCTTCAAAATCAGTTTCATGTCCTGTAGTTTTAAGGTGCTGGAAGAGGGAGGAAGTTTTTTCTTCTTTTCTGACTGCGTTCTTGTGTTCTGCGATGCGTGCATTTATTCTCCTATTAGTTTGTCCAATGTATGTGGCTGGGCAGATTTTTCATGGTATTTCATAGACTCCTTGGTTTTCTAGCTGGATCCTGTCTTTGGGGTTTCTTAAGATGTTGGCTATTTTTTGGTCGGTGCCAAAGGCTGTCTTGATATTGTGTTTGTGGAGAATTTTGCTGATTTTATCTGTGGTGCCTTTGATGTAGGGGAGGAGGGCGATTTCGTTGTACTGTTCTATGTCTTGGTTCTTGGGGGGTGTTTCCCTTTGGATTAGGTTGGTAATTGTATTTCTTTGGAATACGTTGGAGATTAATACGTTTGTGAGAGTGTGTAATTCAGTTTTCAGGTGGTCTTTGTTGGCTAGGCATTTGGTTCTGGAGATGAGGGTCTTGGCTATGGAGTTGATCTGTGCAGGGTGGTGGTGGGATTGTGCGTTTAAGTAGCAGTTGGTGTTTATTTTTTTCCGGTAGATGGTGTGTCCTAGGGAGCCGTTGGGTTTTTTGTAGATTAGTACGTCCAGAAAGGGGAGTTGGTTGTTAGCTTCTATTTCCATCATGAATTGTATTTTGGGGTGTAGGCTGTTGAGATGTGTGAGGAAGTTGTCCATTTTTTCTTTCCTGTGTGGCCAAATTACAAAAATGTCATCTACATATCTGAGCCAGAGTTTGTGTTTGTGTTCAGATTTGTCTAAGGCGTTGGTTTCGAAATGTTCCATGTATAGGATTGCGGTGATGGGTGAGAGGGGTGATCCCATAGGTGCTCCTTCTATCTGTTTGTATCTTTGTCCATTGTGGATGAAGTATGTGTTGGTTAGGCAGTGGTTGGTCAGATCTAGGATGTGCTTAGGGGGGTTGTATTTGTTTTGGATAGCTGTCAAGTCTTCTTTGATAGGCACTTGGGTGAAGAGGGATGTGACATCGAAGCTCACGAGTAGGTCGCTGGGTTGTAGGTTTTGTTTCTTTATTGTTTCTATGAAGTGGAGTGAGTTTTGTACATGTGAGGAGATGGATTCTGTGTAGGGCTGAAGTTGTTTGGCGAGAAATTTGGCAAGATTCTGTAGAGGTGAGCCTATGGAGTTGACTATGGGTCTGAGTGGTGTTCCTTCTTTGTGAATCTTGGGGAGGCCATAGAGCTTTGGGCATCTGGATGATTTCTCTCTGGGGATGATTCTTTGCTGGATCTCTTCACTGATGGGAGAGGCTTTTATTTTAGATTTGGTGGTTTTTTTCCAGGTAGGTGGTGGGGTCTGTGTTTAGAGGTTTGTAAGTGGGGTCTTGGAGTAGGTTGGATAGTTTGGCTTGGTAATCTGATATGTTCATCACTACTGTGGCGTTACCTTTGTCTGCTGGGAGGATGATTATGTTGTCTTTCCTCAGGTTGTTGAGTGCTTTTTGTTCTTCTTTATGTAAGTTGCTTCTAGGTGGATTGCTGGAGAGGAGGACGTTGGTGACTTCAAGTCTGATTTTGTTGGCTTCATCTGGGTTGATTTTGGTTAGGGTAGCTTCAACTCCGCATATGATGTTTTCAGGATGTTACAACACAGCCAACCACCCAGGATGTTGCAACACAAAACTCAGGATATCACTACACTAGATCTCAGGATGTAATCACACAACCCATTACCCAGGTCATTATAACACAAAAGACTAATGGGCACACAGCCAGCACCTCAACTACTCAGGATGTTACAAAACAGCTGAACAATCCGCAAACAATAACCCCTACACAGCCAACCAACCCACCTACAGCAACTAAGCCAGCACTCCACACCCCCCCCACCAATATTTATAGAGAGACGGCAGCTCCGATCACACTTTGCTCGCACAAACATGAAGCCGAAGACCCCAGCCTGAAGATGGCGAGTGGGACCTCGTCGAAACGTCGCCAAGATACTCTCAATCTTACACGGGAAAAGACCCAAATACGCCAAGACCTGAATACCTGTACACGTGAAAATCTACGATAGATAGATAGATAGATAGATAGATAGATAGATAGATAGATAGATAGATAGATAGATAGATAGATGATAGAGACATTTTCCCCACAAATTCCTCAACAATTAAATATGGTTTATAAATCTGAAATGCTTAAGTTCCAAAGAGCATTCTAAAATACTAAGCAAATATCACTAAACCTTCTTAAACCAGATAGTTAGTCAGGTACAATGAAATATGGTTCACCTTACAAAGCTGATTTTAGGATCAAACGTCCAGCATCTTAACCTGTCCCTGGCAATAATCCACTACTGGATTACAGTCATCTCCTTTCTCCTCTCTACTTTTCATCTTTCTTACCTTCTTTTCCAGTTCCTTTGATTCTGTAAGCATAGTAATTTTTTCTGTACCATCATATGATTGCACAATATACCCAAAATATTAGTTTGGGCCATTGTCAACTAATTGGAACAGCTTGCCTTCAGAAATCGTAGGCACTCCATCACTGGAGGTTTTTAAGAAGAGACTAGACAGTCACTTGTCTGAAATCATATAGGTTCTCCTGCTTGAGCAGGGGGCTGGACTAGAAGACCTCCAAGGTCCCTTCCAGTTCTATTCTATTCTATTCTATTCTATTCTATTCTATTCTATTCTATTCTATTCTATTCTATTCTATTCTATTATTCTACTCTACTCTACTGTATTCTATTCTATTCTATTCTATTCTATTCTATTCTATTCTATTCTATTCTATTCTATTCTATTCTTTTAAATTTCACTTTTCTTAGAGCTTCCTCTTCTGATTTTACTATGCTAAGCTGCATGCAATATGAAGCTCAGCAAATGAATATGTTTACACTTGAGAAATAGCTACAAAGAGAAGTCCTTTAGGCCAGAATCTTTCATTATTTAAATTAATGGGAATGTAGAAGTTAATGCCATGCAAAGGAAGAGACGTTTTAAAGAATAGGTGTTGAACACATCAAAAGCATCTGAGAATTGTATTTCCCACTCATGCTTTATTGAAAGGCAATATATAGCTCAGAACATACCAGATGCCTCTGCTTTCCATTCAATACGTTCAAGATATATAATAAATAATATCTGGTGAGAGTATAATGAAAAAGATGCATTAACGTGTTTTGTGACTGCTATAAATTATGCTCGGGGAATGCAATGGGTTCATGGAGAGGGAATTGATGGAAATGATCTCACTTACTACAGGGGCTGTTAGAATTAGGCAGGCAGAACCTGCTCCAGAGAGACATGAATCTTTCATGCACTTTCCCTCCGAATGCTGGATGCACATTAATGACAGGGCAGCGGAAAGGAGTGATGGGGCAAACACTCCATTACCAAATGTAATTTTTCCATTCAAAAGCACTTGGCCCACCAAGGACTTTGAAGATGGATCCATGGATTACCATCTTCATGAAGGAAAGCCCAAGAAAGAGAACTGGCCACAAGAGAACTTGGCCCTTGGGGACTTCTTGTCACCTTACGCCAAAGCTTATCTTTCCTTACGTATATCTCACATTTGCCATTCAGCATAACAAAACAGGATTTATAACACACATTCGGCAGAGTTTCTCCCTGTTCAGTGGACTACAGGCAAAACTTTTACAGCTAAATATTTTAGAATGTAGGCATATTTTAGCAGCCTTCTCACATACATCAACATTTCTCAACCTTAGCAAGTTTAAGATGCATGGACTTCAACTACCAGAATTCCCCAGCCCACATATCTTTGTTAATTGTTGAAGTTGAGGCTACTAAGGTTGAGGAACACTGGTATACATTATGATGGGGGCCAATGACAGAGAGAAACAACTTGGGTTCTGAATCCATTATTATAAGGAGGAAAAAAACCCTTGACTGCCTATGGGAATGATCTTAGAAAACTGCAGACTATCCATGGTTACAGAAGCTATGTAGGTATAGTAAATGTGTCAGAAGGGACGCTCCCTAGTTTCTTAGACTGTAAAGTGGGGGACATTGTGCTTTCAAACTTACAAGATTCTGTTAATGTAACCTTATAATCAAGATAGGATTAATGCTTCTGGGTGTGCTTCTTATCTGGACCATTTCACAAGTCTGACACTGCCCTAAAGTGACTACCCAGATATATTTTCATTTTATTTATATAAATTGCCACATATGTGAGATTCACAGAATCTTCTTCTTCATTACCAAATAAACAAGGAAAGAAAAAAATAAATATAAAGGACAAGATGAAATGTGTTTATGAAATTTGTGCATGTCAAATATTAGCCAGAGATGCAAATTTTAAATGATTAAAACTAAAAATATAGTATGTCCTATTCCAAAGAGAAAATCTCTCTCACACACTTATAGCCCCCACACATATACAGTACATACACCCATACCCACACACATTTTGTGTGTGTGTGTGTGTGTGTGTATTTCAATCATTTTTATACTGCACCATCCCAGGATACTAGGTGGTTCACAATCAGTAAAACAACATAAAAACATCATTGAACCCCTTCCATATCATAAAAAATGCTACTGAAAATTCAATTTGTTTCAATAATAACAACAGCAGCAATACTATTGTATTGTACAGTACAAATTGTGTACAATGTGAGAGTCTCTCCCTCCCTTTTTCCTGAGATGTTGTGGGATGTGGACTTCTGGTGAAAAGATGGCCAACTGGTGACATGCCCAAGGAAGTATCCCTGAAGGGTTTTCCCCTGGAATGTCACTTCTTCAACTATCAAAAGAAGGAAATGGCATTCCTTTAGTTTATATGACTCTCCTGGTTTAGGGAAAGTTCTAGAATTATCCCTCAAGATCCTCCGATACAGCAAAGGTCTGCAAGTAGCTTCAGGAGTTGCGCTTCAAAGCAGCTTGTGTGCCGAAAGTTGGGGGGCAGGGCTACAATTAGTTCATTGTTGAAGAAGCAGCCATTTTGGAATTTATTTTTTAAACAAACAGTAAGTTGCACCTTTCATTTCTTAATCATTTTTAAGGACTATTAATCTTTATTAAACTAAAAGAGGCTCTCTTTAGCTACAGCCTATAATTCCTTTTTGAAGATCTGTGCCATTTGGGGGATTTCTTCTGGTTAAACAACAAGGAAGAAGATTGTTAAGGCAAGCTAAAATAAGGAAGGCCGGACTATCTTTTTTAAAAAAATGATAGAGAAATATAAGAGCAGAAATTGTGGTTCTAATTTATTATTTTTAGTAATTTGTAGCTTGGTCTGCTTTGCTGTGGGTGGCTAAAGCTTTTTGATTTTTTACAATTCCTGATTGATCAGCAATTCTTAAGTGACTTACAAAAAAGCCATTCTTTGACTAAAGAGGGAGTTAGGAAGATTGAGAAACAAATTATTAGAGATATATTTGAAACATCTTTAAATAAAATCATCAGTTCATAGATCAGCTATGCTTCAAGGGTATTAAAAAGACTACTCAAACTCCTTCAGAGATGCAAATATGTGTAAAAAGTTACCAAACCACTGAGGCAATTTCACAAATAGCTGATAATGCAGAGAAATTAACTGTAATTTTAGAATATAAATGACATCAATTTTTATTATGATGGTTTAAATAGAAGCCTCCCAACACAATTGAAAGAAGACTTCCAAGAAAATCTGCAACTTTTAAAAGGACAGGTGAATTTGGTCTGAATATCAAACAATAGAGGTATAAGTCTGAAGGTGTGCAGTGGCTGTGCTGATTTCTGTTGTCTGTGTTTTTTCCCCTTGGCTGTGGATACTTGGCTGCAATTTTTCTTTATTTTTTATGTTTTTATGCTGATTTAATTATGTTAACTATGCAAAGTCATGAATTTAAGATGGGCAACTGAAATAAAAGAAAAATAAAAAATAAACTTTAGAGAGGGTTCTGTCCTTTGATCACAGATTAGAACAAGCATTCTGCTGAACATTATTCTATAATATTGTTGCTGGCTTTTATTAAGTGCAACAGCTAAGGTGATATATATCTTTATTAAAATAACATGGTCCACTTTTTGTTTTCTGTCTACCAATTTTTATGGAGGCATTTTAGTTCCAAAGATTAGTTTTCTAAAACAGTGAATCAACAATTGTTTCTCTCTTAGATGCAACTTGGAACCACCTTAGTTCCTGATAAAACTTAATTTGAGAGTTCAGAACTCAACCTAATATTTTTACTATTGAATGAAAGCCCCTGGCTATAATTTTAGCCATTTCTGACTCTCTTTTTAAAATTGGGTTAACACACGGGCCCATGGGAAATTAAAAGCTATGTACACTTTTTTGTTACTTTGAATTGACCTTTTATTTTATTTTAATGCAGATTTTGAAACAGAATAATAAAATAACAGAGTTGGAAGGGATCTTGGAGGTCTTCTAGTCCAACCCTCTGCTCAGGCAGGAAACCCTATACCACTATATCAGAAAAATGGTTGTCCAATTTCTTCTTAAAAACCTCTAGTATTGGAGCACCCATAATTCCTGGACGCAAGTCATTCCACTGCTTAATTGTTCTAACCGTCAGGAAATTTCTCCTTAGTTCTCTCTTTTGATTAGTTTCCATCCATTGCTTCTTGTTTCCACCTTCAGGTGCTTTGGAGAATAGCTTGACTCCCTCTTCCTTATGGCAACCCATTAGATGTTGGAACACCGTTATCATGTCATCTCTAGTCTTTCTTTTCATTAAACTAGACATACCCAATTCCAACAATTGTTCTAGATCAGGGGTCTGCAACCTTAAATACTCAAAGAGCCACTTGAACCCATTTCCCAGAGAAAAGAAAACACTGGGAGCTGCAAAACTTGTGTGTGTGTGTGTGTGTGTGTGCGTGCGCGCGCGTGCGCGCAAGGGGAAAGAGCTTAATTAAAGAGTTTAATTAAAAAGAATAGAGGCTGCTGTGCATGAGTTCTTTTTCTCTCTCTTTCCTCTTTCTCTCTTTCTCTCTTTCTCTCTCTCTTTCCTCTCTCTCCCTCTCTCTCCTCTCCCCCCTCTCTCTCTCCCTCTCTCCGATCTTCTGCTCACCTGGCAAGCTGGCTTCAAGCTGTTCTCCAACAAGCTGACACACATTCTTATTGGGCTGGCTGTCTCCTGCCCTTCCTGCTTCCTGCTTCCTGCAGAGATGCAGCCAAGGCAAGAGCCCCACCCAATAAGCTTGTTAGCTCGTTGGAGAACAGTGTGAGGCCACTCTCTTTTTTTTACACACACACACACACACACACACACACACAGAGAGAGAGAGAGAGAGAGAGAGAGAGAGAGAGAGAGAGAGAGAGAGAGAGAGAGAGAAGGGAAGCGCCTCTGTCCGTCTCTGTCTCTCTCTCTCTGCAAATGGCAGAGGAGGCTGGGAGCCCAGGTTGCCGACCCGTGTTCTAGATAGTTAATAGATGAGAACAAGTAGATCCATTAATCTCTTTTAGAATAAATAAAAAGGGGTGATGCCTGAAATAGATGGAAGAGATTAAGAGTCAACCAGCATTGGTTGCAGTGCAAAACATGCCAAAAGATCCAATATTAAGCTCTATTTGTATAACTTTGTATTCCAAGATATCCAATCTCTGCAAGTAAGGCTATAGGAATCTTATGGGCAAGGTCTTACCTTTGGGGTAAGGTTTATTCAAAGTCATATAATTTATCTATTATATATAAAATCATTATTTAATGTGGCATATTATTTTCTAATTCCAGAGTTCCCACTCTATGCTCAATTATCCTTTTTGGACACATTACATGAACACTTAGCTCTCTGCAAAAGACAAGAATGCTGGGAAAGGTGGAAGAAAAGAGAAGAGGAGGACAACCAGCATCAAGAATGATGGACTCAGTTACAGTGGTAATGAATGCACTGTTGGAAAACCTGAAGGACCACAGTATGGACAGTATAGACATAAAATCTGTGTGGTTGCTAAGAGTTGACACCAACTTAATGGCACAAAATCAATCAATTAATCTTATTTTCAGGATAGAATCCATACCATGTTCTCTCTTTTCTTTATGATGCATTTGAGTTTCCAATAGCTAATTTATTCATTTCAACATCTGATGCATCTCTAAAATTTCTAAATCTCTCACCAAAACATGAATTGATTATCTGCTGAAACAGCTATAATTAAAAAAACACAACCCCTTGTATTATCAATTTTGTATTAGCTAAATGCAAAATGTTATTAATATATGAATCAGTGAAAGCAATAATATATTATAATCTCCTGGGAACTTGGGTTGATAGTTATTAAAGATACATATTTCCAGCTATGAAGTCGCCTTTTGTTTTATTCATATATCACTTATACACAATTCTACTTCTCTTCCTACAAAGTGATTATTTTGCTCTAAATACACAAACAAATCTCCTTGTTATCATTAGTATTAATAGTAGGAGTATCCATCATTTTATAGTTTTATAATATGCAAGGCTTTCTCCAATATGGAACACATTTATTTTGCAGTTTCAACAAGCAGTAGTTTCAATGATATCAGTTATGCAGAAGTAAGCTCCATAGACTTCAGTTGGATTTATGCATAAATAGCTGCAAGCAAGATTGCATCATTAATATATATTTAATATTAACAATGGGAGAGCCTTATATTTAACTTGCTAGGTAGCCATAGGGAGCATGGAATTTTCTGCAGGCAGGTGAAGAAATAAGCATGCAAATAATTTTCCTGTCAAATGACAGCCTGTCTGTTGCTTATAAAATTGTTTCTGTGGTTAACTTCACTTATTTTTCAAATATGTTACAATCCTTTCCTTGGAAGAAAGTTTAAGACAGTGTGACAGGATCAGCTAGCTAACAGTGGGGGCAAATAATATTGCACATGGGGCAGAGACAACAGCTACTATCATTTGATTTGGACTACTCTACTCTGGGGCAAAACTCAGCTGGGATGATTGATCAGTTTATATGAAAAAATAACATAATTACTACCAACAATTGTGTTTAATTTCTTGCTGTGATTGCAGGTAATTTGGTCTCAAAAGATATCAAGACTTGCCTAGGTCATATTCATGTACTGCAGACTTTATTTATTTATTTATTTATTTATTTATTTATTTATTTATTTATTTATTTATTTATTTATTTATTTATTTATTTATTTATTTATTTAACTGGACTTCTGGTTTTGCACCGTAGAAAAGCTGCCGAGGGATTGTGGAGCTCCGCACCCCACGGCTGGTTTTGCCCTGCCAGGGGACCCTAAATGATCTAAAGTCACTCCTGAAGGACTCCCTGTGGATCACAGAATGATGGTGGTTGATCCGTTTGATCTGGGGGAAGCCCTCCAATCCAACAGGAGAAAGGCTAGCTGTACACCAGTGACTAGCCCAAGCTACAGCAGCTGAACTCCAAAAGCACTAACCAGAGCAACGGTGAACAACATGCTTGGAACTGGGTGAGAATATCGATCTTCTCTCTTCTATTTTGTAACTGATTTCCTGGAAAAGATCCCCAAGAAGCAAAAAATCCTCTGAAAGTGAGAAGGGAGGAGACCACACACCCCACCCTTCCATAGACGGAAGTGGCGATTTAATTTTTACCAGGGACAGAAATATATTTAAATGAAGTTAATAATACTACAGTCTGGATAAATCTGAAAATTAAGAAAACCATTAAGATTTCACATCTGAAAGAGTATTGATGAAATTACAAAAAAATAACTCTTTGTTTTAAAAGTTGGAAAATGAATAGCTACCGACATCTAGTGGAGAATTAGAGCACAGAACAACAGTTGCATTGACTCAGAAACTGGCAAGATGCCCATCTATAAATACTGAGCTGTGATTTCTAAGCTCAAGAATTGTTTGAAGAAAAAGAAAAACCTTGATTTTTGGCTAATCTTCTAGGGAGGAATTTTATTGGATGGTTAAACATTCTGGACTGCAATTTTGGCTGGCTGATACATTGTAAGACCCCTGAACAAAAGAACTGTTACAAAATACTGCTTTTAACAATTGGAAACACATTGGATTATAAAAACCATACAGAAAGATAAGAATTATATAAGATTTGGTTGTTTGGACTTTAAGATTGGTGGTTTGAAAGGCTAAACACAGACTATGGTACCAGGCAGGAATAGCCAACACTCCAGAAGATAGGCTTAAGATACAGAAGCATCTTGACAGACTTGAACATTGGGTGCTATCTAACAATACCTTGCTCACAGGCATCTTGAAGTCCTAGTTGACAATCACTTAAATATGAGCCAGCAGTGTGCTGCAGCTGTCAAAAAAGCCAACACAGTTCTAGGCTGCATTAACAGAGGGATAGAATTAAGATCACGTGAAGTGTTCATACCACTTTATAATGTCTTAGTAAGGTCACACGTGGAAAACTGTATCCAGTTTTGGTCACCACAATGTAAAAAAGATGTTGAGACTCTAGAAAGAGTACAGAGAAGAGCAACAAAGATGATTAGGGGAGTGGAGGCTAAAACATATAAGGAACGGCTGCTGGAATTGGGTATGTCTAGTTTAATGAAGAGAAAGATGATGGGGACATGATAGCAGGGGCTACCACAAAGAAGAGGGAGTCACGCTATTCTCCAAAGCACCTGAAGGCAAGAGAAGAAGCAACTAAACAAAGAGAGAAGCAACTTAGAACTAAGGAGAAATTTCCTGACAGTTAGAACAATAAATCAGTGGAAAGACTTGCCACCAGAAGCTGTGAATGCTCCAACACTGGAAGTTTTTAAGAAGAGACTGGACAGCCAATTGTCTGAAATGGTATAGGGTTTTCTGCCTGAGCAGGGGGTGGACTACATGACCTCCAAGGTACCTTCCAACTTTATTATTATTATTAACACTGGTCTTTATGATATGGCTGAGTCAAGATATGTGTCCAGAGGTAAAATGAAAGTTTTATGATAGATGATAGATAGATAGATAGATAGATAGATAGATAGATAGAAAGACAGATTAAAAGATAGATACAGACAGACAGATGATAGGCACACACACACACACAATTATACACACATATAATGCTGATCAGTAGATTGTCCAAGTCATGAACCAAGGGAAATTTGATATTATCAGAGCAAAAATGTCAAGCTCCAACACTGACATTTTGGGAATCAGCAAATTGAAATGGACTGAAATAGGTCATTTCTCATGAAAGGATCATCAGCTCTATTACTGTGGACAGAAATCATAGAACAAATGGAGCAATCATCATTATTAACAGAGGAATGCTAAAGTCAGCACTTGAATGTCACCTAAAAAATGACAGGATGACCTACATTTGAGTCCAAGGCGAATGTTTCATTGCTGTAGTGATCTGGTCCATTCTTGGATTCAGATGCAGAGGAAGATATTGAAGAGTTATATAGCAATAGCACTTAGACTAATATACTGCTTCACAGTGCTTCACCGCCCTCTCAAAGTGGTTTACAAAGTCAGCATATTGCCCCCAACAGTCTAGGTTCTCATTTTTACCGACCTCGGAAGAATGGAAGGCTGAGTCAACCTTGAGCTGGTGAGGATCGAACTGCTGAATTTCAGGCAGCCGACAGTCAGCAGAAGTCACCTGCAGTACTGCATTCTAACCACTGCACCGCGGCTCATATAAGAGGCCAATTTGCAACACCTTGTCAATATGACACCAAAGAAGTTATCTACCTATGGAGATTTTCAGTCATCCAGGTCATGGTTGTCCCAAATGTGCCTTTTCAAAAGGAAACTGGACTTCCTTGGTTTTTTTCCTTGAAAACGTTTCACTACTCATCCAAGAAGCTTCTTCAGTTCTGACAGAATGATGGGGGAATGAAAGGATTTATATTCTTGTAGTCATCTGGTTGTTAGCACTCTGAAAGTTGGTCATTAGGTCTCTGAGAATTTTTGAGACCACTTTGGGGTTTATCTGTGCCAGATATACACATAGATTGGGGGCACAGATGCCCCCCTTAATCTGAAATACTTCTGAGGTTGCACTCTACAAACTGTAAATTAACTCAAAATTGTATTACAGGAACATGTTAATTCAGACATATGTATGCTCAAACTTGAACAACAATCCTTTAATGTTCAGAATACTCATAAATCTGAATTTATTAGGTAATAGAAGTTTAATGGAACATGTGTTAGAATATTTCTCCTTTCAGGAGACATTAAAAGCGTGAACCTTTCTGTTGATTTAAACAAGGAATTATTATTATTGTGTATGTCGCTAGAAAATTAAACATAGTAGAGTTAATCAAACTTCATGATGAAAATTCCCTTGAAAATGTAATTGTCAGTCTGGAAGCACACCAGCCTGCTTTGAACTATGTAACCAAAGGGAATTCTCTAAACAAGATAAAAGGGAGAAATGTGATCTGTCATTACTGTAATAAAAAAGGACATATTAAAAGAGAATGCAGATGACTTCCGGTGGCAGGCGATTTCGCTGGTCGCAGCTGTTTGCTGCCTCCCGCCTGTTTTGCGTAAAAGCCGGTTTGACAGCCAGCATCTGCTGTCAAA